>NW_017256458.1:1849487-1862910 GCF_001594055.1 Mycetomoellerius zeteki
GGAAAGTTAATTAGCCGCGTATAATTTCTGTGCTTTTGCGCGCGTTATCCCATACGAAGGGAAACCCACGCCGGTGGTGAGCTGGCTGGTGAACGGTAAGGAGGTGGACGGCAGACTCGAGGAGTTCGGCCAGAACATCGTTGTCAGCAAATTGACGGTGCCGCAGCTGCGGCGAGAACACCGCAACACCACGTACAAATGCCAGGCGGCCAACACGCATCTCATACCGCCGCTGGAGAAGACGGTGATCCTCGACGTTTATCGTGAGTACTTTTCACCCAGTTCTTTTTATCTAGAAGAAAATTTCCGTAGAAGAACTTTTTCTCTCTTCGTCGGCGCGATACAATCAATTTTCCCCGTCCGACAAGTGCACGTAGCGTAAATATTTGTAGGAATTTGCATACATTTATGTTTTTACGGAAAATTGATGTACATATACTGACATTGCTCTTCATTTAAATTTCACATGCGATAATTTTTTCGTATAAAAGCAAATGAGTTTTAAAGCTACCAAACGGCGAAAAGTTACAAAAGGCTGAGTGTCATCCAAAGGTTAACGTGTTGGTGTCGTTCCGTTTTGACGCGCGCAAAAGCGCAGTCGGCCGCATTTAGAAAGTTGCACGTGTCGTCGGGGATCTCAATTAAACGGGGTAACGAGCGCATTTGACAAAAATATGGCATTTATTTACCGCAATATATTGGTTGCACAATCTCTAATTACGCTTTTGCAAAGTTAATCAAAACGCCCCGGGGCATTCAACATGTTAATAATTCATGTTAGTTAAATTTCGACCGCGGAAAGTAATCCTTTCTCATTTCTGTTATCGGCCCGATAAATTATTGGCAGGTTTGTAGGAGCGCACTGACCCTGGCACACGGATAACCGCCATGACACACACACACGAAAATAAATTTAGCTTTCTTTAATTATTCAACTTGAACAAATCTCGAATGAGCGGAATAATCCGTTTATGTTTGTAAATCCTTTTAACTGACCATTTTTATCAAAAGCGATGTTTGTAATCTTCTTCGAAACCGATATCGATCAGATTAATATTAAGCACATGTTATATGTACTCGTTTAATTAAAAAATCATCGCCTGCCCTATTTACTAGATTGTTAAAAAAGCTTCGAATAAACTTTAGTTTTAACACACGCAAAAAACATTTTTACATTCAAGTGTAGAAACAATGACGATTATTCCTCAAAATAAAGACCATCGTGTTCAATAACTATTCGCTACCAGCTGCCGGATTTGGTTTCGGTACCATTCTGGCTCCTTAAACGCGAAGAAGCTGCGTCACGACAAGCTGACTCAACTTGTTCAACAGTTTCGAATCGTCATCCTCGCAAGAAATGTTTCATTGAGCGAAACAGGCAATAGTCAAACGGTGCAAGATTAGGACTATGTACCAGATGCGGTATCTCGAATGCCTAGACGAATGCTAGACGAATGACACTGAAATTGAATCCAGCTGACAAACTGGTGATTATTGAACATGATGTTTTTTATTTTGAAGAATAATTGTTATTGTTTTTTAATAGTAAGCAAAATTTATTTGCGTATGTAAAAATCGTTTTTATATGTAAAAACTGAAGGATGATTCAGAACTTTTTTACAATCTAGTAAAACCTGCTGCACTACACGAAGCTTTTATTTCCGCTGAATTGCTAGTTAAATGTGCGTACTTACTGCCGTCTTAGGCAACGATGTTGGCAGTGCTGCTGACTGTGTTGCTAACTTAGCTTCAGTACGAGTTTTCGCGTTGGCTAAGCAGTTGGAATTTAACAGAAAATATTTGACGAAAGTATCCAAATAAGTAAACATGAATCATTACTATTGTAATACCTATATCATCATAAAGATATAATTGCATTGTTTTTAATTTATTATTGCAAAGAGAGTTTTTTGATCACATGACTAAAGCTGCGTCCTGATTGTCTCTCACAATAAATCAGCACAAGGTCATGCAAGGAGGACACCACCTAATCTATCACGAAAATTCTGCAAATTAGCAAACAGCGTAGTCAGCAGGCTACACAATTTTCATAACAGCCAGCTTGATATAGCAGCATACTGTTAGATATCAAAGGAACAATAGTAATCCAATTTCTTAAATTAAATAATATTTTGCTTATTATTTATTAAAATTATGTAATGTATATTGAGTCGACTACTGGATGTGAGTGTATAAATCTGTTTATACAATCGATGGAACAAAAAAGAATCATTGCAGTAAGGCGAATGATCAACACCAGGATTGCAGAGCGTAACATTCATTTGATTTAATTCGTTAAAAATGACTTGAATGTAAGTCGAAACGCGAACAAAATACATGATACATATTATTAGATATTGAATGTCTATTAGCTAACTAGCGCACTAATTATCGCGTTGACTCCTATTTCCCGATATATCTCGTTCGTTAATTTGTTTAAATATCGAGGAGTCTGATTTCTTTGCATTTGTTAAATAATATTTCGTTATTTTTAATTTCCTTGTGTATCAAAATGTATATCAATACATTTCTATGATTAGTTTCAAAGTAAACAACGCTGTATTAACGCGTATGCACGTAGTAAATAATGAATTATATTTCAGTCGAATTTAATACACTTTATTGAGTTAAATTGTTTAATTCCACTGTTTTAATTAAATTAACGACATATTGAGAAATAGCAATCTATAGAATGATTAAAAATAATTCAAATTGAGTGTAATTTAATATCATAAACATAACAGCGCCTGCAAGGAAAAAACAATTTTGCTGAGGTGACTAAAAATTCAGCTAGATACAGAGGTGAAAATAATTTTGTTAAATTATCAAAACATTATGTAGGTCGTTCAAACTGGTTGCTAGAATGTCAAAATTATTTTAATGATCCAAAATTATTTTCAAACCTGTATCTACCTAAATTTTCAGATAATTTAGCAAAATCATTCTTTCCATGTTCAAACAATCCAGTAGAAAGAAAGGCATCGTGTGCTGTAGACTTAACGCGAGACACACGATGAATTTAAAAAGCGGTGAGCGTCACAGAAGCTTGTAAGGACAGGACATCAGGAGAGGATTTGCATCCTAAGTATTAATTATGAGTCCTTACAACCTTAGTGATTTTTTGACATCGCGGATCGAACTTGAGCTTTTAAAAAGAAGTGTAAAAAAACAATAGTATTATCCGCGATAGGGCGCAATAAACGTGATTCGCTGGTTGGTTCTAGTAAAACCCCTTACCGTGAAGATACTGTCGAAGCTAACGATCATGGAGACGGAGAAGGACTACTCCATCACCTGCGAGACGACAGGCTCGCATCCCCGCGCTCGCATCACCTGGATCGAAGGAAACGAGACGTTCCGGAACAGCAAGGTCGATAGTCAATAACGAAGTATTTTGAAACCTCGATGTCGCGGACGTCGACATTTTTTTATATGTTCCCCTCCACCTGAATTATCGCCGGTTTCCTGCAATTTTCGAACGTATGTGCCAGCAGGTAAAGGAAAGTGGTAACGCGTCGGTGGTGCTGAGCACCCTGATGTTCTCACCCATCCCCGACGATCACGGCAAGATCCTCAAGTGCCGCGGCGAGAACCCAGCCCTGGCGGACGCGTACTTGGAGGACTTCTTCAAGTTGAATGTCGTCTGTAAGTGGCGGGCGCCGTTTCTTCGGCGCCTCTTTTAACCACGCGACAAATCGGATTTCGATTATCGTGAAATCAATTTGCCGAGTGACATCTTTATATTTGTAAAAAAATTTTGTATTTATAAATACGAATACGTTATATTTTAATACTTATATATTATTTTTTAATTTTGTATATTTTTATATTTTATATTATATTTTATAATTATTTTTTAAGCCGAATATTTTTATAGCATTAATTTTTATAATACTGCGGTACATGAATTGTTTATCTGTAAAGAGTGCATCTCATGAGAGATTGAAGTTAAACCGCGGGATGTCCCGTAAAAATATCTCGATCATTATATATCCTTTTTATTTTATAATCATTTTTAATAGCAATTTTTCTAGTTTTGCGGTACATGAATTGTTTATCTGTGAGGAGTGCATCCCGCGATATTGTAGATTGGAATTATTAAGCCACAGGAAGATATCTCAATGTCAAGATATCTCAATGAATTAACAATTATTAACGTAGTAATATATTTGCTCATTAATTGACAGCCGATAATTCAGATTTTAAAGATTCGAAATCGAATACGAATATGTAAATGGAACTCAACAAGTTTCGCTGTGTTTGTCATGATCTAAAATGTATGAAAATGGAAATCTGTTAAATCTGTTAAATCCATTGTACACGAAGAGTCACATATCTTATTAATATTGTCTCTCTCTCTCTCTCTCTCTCTCTCTCTCTCTCTCTCTCTCTCTCACATACGCCGACGGTTTCAATATTCCACGTCCATTTTCTCTGAATCCGCCGAAATATTTCATCGTGGTCACGCAAACGTGAAACATTGAAAAACCGAAAAATTCTCTCTTTCTCTCTCTTTTTCTGCAGTCCCGCCTAAAGTTCAGCTGCATCTGGGCAGCACTCTGAACGCGGAGAACATAAAAGAAGGCGACGATGTGTACTTCGAATGCAAAGTCCGCGCCAATCCGGAGCACCACAAAATTACCTGGCGCCACAATGTAAGTCCCACCGTCAGCAACGAATCCACTTTAATCCCGGTGTGTTTACGTTCGCGAGGCACTAGCGTCTCACTTTTAAAATTTCGATTGCTTCGCCTCTCCACCAAACAATTTCCGAGTTCTGGAAAAAAAAAAGTTCCGGCGATTGAGCGCGAAAAGCACACATAGGGGTTTGAAAAATACCCGGGATTCCCGAACTTTACATTTCCATTCGCGAGAATCGATAATGACCTTTTTTGATAAGGATCGATTCGAGTCGCGATATCTTACGATGGAACTTTTAAAGCATTATCTGAAACTTCCGGAAAAATGCCACTTTGACGAAAAAAAAAATAACTTTTGCTTTATGAGGGAAGTAGACTCGGAAATTTTCATTTCTTCATCCCTGCATATGCATTCACTTCTCCGAGAGTGGCGAATATCTGTCGCCTCGCGTTTATCGCACGGATATTCGTGACACGACTATTCATAAACGGAAATAAATTTCGCATTTTCTTGAAAAATTTCTACCTTTGCCTCCAACGTCACCTTCGTCTCCATAAAACGGGAAATTTGGAAAAAGTGTGTACGAAAGCTCCGAATATACATACCAAACGGAGAATAAGAAGATCCATTAAAAGGGAATCTTCGCGAATGGCGAATACGAGTTTTCGCGAAAAGCTTTATATGAAATCTATTTGTCATCTGAGTTTCTTATTACCGAAGAAATATGGCGGAAAAAGCTATCGTACTGGAATCTCAACCTTCGTGTTAAACGCGTTAATCCATCAATGACAGGGCGGCGTGCTGACACAAAACTATTCGGCCGGTATCATCATGAGCACCCAAAGCTTGGTGCTGCAGGGCATAGGACGCGACAACGCGGGAAATTACACGTGTCTCGCCAGCAACGACCGTGGGGAGACGACGAGTCCAATTGTGAACCTGAGAGTGCAGTGTAAGTAGATACGACAAGTACGAATCGATAACAAGGATTTCAGAAAGCGAATGTGTAATCTAGATACGCCGACGAATCGAGGATGAATCGAATTTCAAGTTGAAATCTTCGAATCGTCCGCGAATGAAAACAGGATTGGAAATGTTACTTCATAAAAGTAACGCTTTACCATTATCGTTACTTTTTGCAAAAAGTAACTCGGTACCGTTACTCGGTCCTAACTTTAAAAAGCAATGTGTTACTGTTATTACTTAAAAAATAACGATTCGTTACTTTTCTTCGTAACTTTTTTGTAATGTTAAAGTAAGATGTTAGATTAAAAAATTACACTGTTTAATAATCAATATTATTAATTGTGAAAATCAATATTAAAAATTAAAATTATAATATTAAATAAATAATTTCTTAGACCCGTAAATATGAATACATAACTTGTTGTGTGTATTAATAAACTTGTATCTAATAAATCGTCAATAAATTTTTACAATAATAGGTATTTTTAATACATGTTTATCTTTAGGAAATTGTATATAGATTGTAATTTACGAACATAGATTTTATTATAAATTTTTATTAAAAATTATTTTTAAACATCAAAAATCGTTATTAAAAATGCATTCCAATATTCACTACCAATACTGAAAATTTATAGATCATGTTACATATACATATGTATGTATACTACACATTTTTAGTATTGGTAGTAACTATTGGAATGTAGCCTAAAATATGAAATATAAAACATTTTTCGATATTTAAATTCTATATATTATAAAATATTTCTAGATAATTATAAAAATAATGAATTTTATTGAATAGTTATAAAGATAATAAAGATTTAAACTGTTTAAAGTAATGATAAAAATACAGCTAAATTGATTACTGTTTTTACTATAAAAATGTAATGACGTCAATCGTTACCATTATAGACAAAAGAGTAACGATGGTTATCGAAAAAAATTAACGAAAATAGTAACAGTGTCATAAAGTAATACGTTACTTTCCAACCCTGAATGAAAATATTTGTGTCATAATTTATGGCGCTTAATATATTTCTCGCAAATAAATTTAGATCTTTGCACATTCGTTGTTTATGATATAAATAATTATGTAAATATAATTATTAATATGAATATGTATTTATTTATTTATGTCATAAATTATAACAGTATCGACTACATAAGAATAAATTATTCACATGTTTAATTATTAAAAAGATATTATTGTATGGGAGAATTAACCTCCGACCTTTTCAGAGCTAAAAGTTAAATTTAACTATGTTGTTTCTACTTCCTCCAGTAAACTCCAAAATACGCGTTACACAATATGCCAACCGCGCGTAATTGTGTTCGGGAGCGAAATATCTCGGACGTCAGATATGAGGGATTACATTTTAGAAGCCAATTTATTTTCAACCGTCTCGTCTAAGCCCTACGGCGAACAATATAATTCTCCCGATTAAAGGCGAATAAAACGGCTCTTAAACTCGGCATAATCCCGCTGTCGAAGTTCCGCCGATCAATAACGGAGACGAGAAAGGAAAAAAAAAAGAAAAATTCCACGTTTTTATCTTGTTCAACTAAAGAACGCGTGTGTGTTGTGTTTTCCGTTCTTTTTCTTCTACGTACTCTCCAGTCGCGCCAGTTTGCAAGATGAAGGAGGTGACGATAATCGGGGCTTCCCTGGAGGAGTCCGTGAAGGTGCGCTGCGAGGTCGACGCCGACCCGAACGAGGTGGACTTTGTCTGGGAGTTCAACAATAGTGGCGAGAACTTCGAAGTCGCGCCGGCCAAGTTTGACGGCAACAACGGCACCATGAGCGAGCTCGTCTACACCCCCGAATCCGAGAGGGATTACGGTGCTCTGACCTGTTGGGGTAGGAACGCGATAGGGAAGCAGGAGGCGCCCTGCATCTATCAAGTCATTCCGGCAGGTGATGTTCTAGATGCTTATCATTATGAAAAAAAGAAAAGAACAAAAAGAAAAAGTGAGAAAGAAAAAGATAGAAATCGGCAGGAATTTATTCGACTGCGCTTCTGCTTTTTTCATTGCGAATCATAATCTGGAAGAAATCCTGTCGCTGCTGCTTTTTCAGAGGCAAACAAATGCGTCCGAGATTCTGAAAATGTTTAAATATAGTATGTACTGTTGCATCTCGCGTTGAAAACACATAATATTTAGATGTTCATATTTAGAATTCAACGCGGCTATTTACGCTTTCCTTTTTTCTACTCTGTCCAACTCGCAGCCGGCTTATCGCGCCGTACGTCATAAACTCGAAAATATTTGTTTTATCGGTTATTTCTACGAGACGAGCTGTATACGCTCTATCATAGTTTACTTAAACCATATCCCTTTTGTATCTGAGAAAGAAAATCAGATGTTGAAGAAAAATGAGAAACATTCGCTTTTAATTATATCTTTCTTTTCTGACATATTCTACTTGCAACTTCGTATAATATTTTTCTAACTTTCTCAGTAGTCGTATCAAAATATAAATTCATCAAATTTCTAACAAAGGAACAATATGTGCTATACTGTAAAAATAACATCAAAAGTTAACATTACCGATCACGTTTGAAATAAATGTTGTAGATGGTCAAATCTTGGGATCTTATGAATTCTGTATCTTGGCTTGGGCCGGAAAATATTTCACCATTTTAATTTAGATACAAAATATCTCGAGAACAATGTATTTTTGAAAAAAAATGTTTCAAATAAAAGTTGTAGAATTTGAAGAGAACCATCAGATTAATTACTTAGATTTTGGGTTCAGGGCCTTATTGGGTCCAAACTTATTGGGGCCAATAAGTCCTAAAACCAAAATCTCAGTAGCTCATCTAATGGTCTCTCTAATCTATAACTTTGGCCTCTTTAAATTCTACAACTTTTATTTGAAACATTTTTTTTAAATGTATTTGTTCTCGATATTTTGTGTCTAATTGTAAATTAAAGTAGTCAAACATGTTCCGGCTAGTTGGATACAAAATTTTAATGTTTGATGACCATTTAAAATACTTATTTCAAACTTTCGGTTGGTAACGTTAGTTTTTTTTATGACTTTTGCAATGTAATTCCCTTGTAAGGTAAAGGTATCTCTTTTGATTAAAACTCTGAAAATTCAACGTGAGAAATGTGTCTGAGCAGTGAAACCGAATCCCCTGAACAATTGCACCATCAAAGCATCACTCAATCAAAGTTCGGAGATCTTGGAGGTCGAATGCGTGCCTGGGTATGATGGCGGACTCCACCAGGAATTCCGACTAGAAGCTTATGAGGTGCTGACCGGTAATCTTCGGGTGAACGCGTCCAGCGTGTCGGCCGATCTGCCAATCTTCCGAATCGCCGTGGCTGATCTTCTACCAGCCACTCACTTCTATCTGGTGACCTACGCCGTGAATGCCAAAGGCCGCAGCGAAGTGTCGCTGTTGGAGGATATAATGCTGCGCGACTCGGAGAAGCACACAGGTAATTAAGTTATAAAAAGGATGTTATTCCGCTAAGTGTCAAAATTAAATTTTCATCACGTGGTAAATGTTTCTCTCTTTACTTTTGTATTTTATCTGAATATATTCGTATATAAAATAAAGTGTGTATAAAAGAAACTTTATCTCCGTTTTTTATTATAATAATAATAGACAGAAATGAAATGCTATAAGAACATTTCTTACGGATATGTTATATTTATATAAACGGGGGTTTTTTTAAAGATCAGCATTTCGGAGGTTTGTCTTTTCGAAACTGATTTGATTTGGGATTCAGATTTAAAATATACATTTCAGGTTTTCCCTCGAGAAAGGATTAATTTAGATAAAATTGATGATATTCTGCCAAGGACTGTCTTATATAAAAGGGATTGACAGGGATTCATGATAAATAATTTAATTTGATACTTAAAATTGAAACGAATAATGAAAAATTCACTGATTATTTAAATTTCCTTTTCTGATATATTGGCATCAATTAGTTACTTTGACAGAACCATGAAAGAATAAAAATTACATCTAACAATAACTTGTAATAATAAAACTAATAATAAAATAAAATACTAATTCAGATTTATTTCAAATTCCGTAAAATTAGAAATCCGATAACTAAAAATAATCCGTAATATTTATAATTTATAGTTTATTATCTGTCTTACAGGAAAAATCTATAAATATACCTTCTGTTTACAATAAATCACGTTTATTGCATCTTTTATTAAAAATTTGCAATATATATGATTTACCGTAAATAAAACTACTGCTATATATCTTCATTCTACGAACGAAAAATACCAATTTGTTTCTAACTGAAATATCTTACACGCATTATAATTTTCTGGAAAAGAAAGAATAGTTATATCACTCAAAACGACAGCAAATTTAACGCGTTCGCCATCATGCGCGTCACATGATTAACGCAACTAATTACAATTTTTCTAATTACAACGCGATAAAATGTATCTTTTAATAATATTAATTTTATTGTGCTGCGTTTAATTACAATTGATTTTGTATACATACATGACTATTACGGGGACGATTTTTTTATCACGCGTGATGAGACAATCGCTCATAAATTTCCATCGCAGGATGAAATTCACATTCTAGATACCGGAGTCAGCATGCTGCCGTTGATCTTGCTGCTGGTCGGCTGCCTGCTGGCCTTCGGTGCGACCGTGATCTCCGTGATGCTGATGATGTATCGACGGCGTGGCACCACGTCACCCGTACATATCGAGCCCTATATGAAGCAGCCGATAATCACACCGCCGGACTCGAGGAACAATTCGATGCTAGACGTGACCCACGGCGACCACACGTACTTCGTCGAGTACACGTTGAAGCAGGTCACCGATTATGCGCTCAATAATCAACCGGACATCATACAGTCGCCGCAAGGTACCGTTGAGCAAAAGACGTTATTTCTACTCGCGATTTGATCTGGTCCAATCGACCAGTGTAGCTGAATTTAGTTCAATTGTATTAGATTAGGTACATTTTTAACTATATACATATATTAATATCCTTGTACTACATTGCAAAAAAGACAGTAAGCAAAGGAGAGATAAAAATTTTTTATAGCTTTTGACTCAATCTGATACATTTTTGCTATTTAATTGTACAATTTATTTTTGGGTTCCGGCAATACAGGATCTAATATTTGAGCTATTCAATATTTGATCTAATATTTGAATTAGGAAAAAAAGTCGCGTGAAGAATAAATCGTTTTAAGAATTTATGGAATAATAGAGACTCGAATGAACAATAACGGAGCGTTTTGATTTCTGTCGAGCTGTCATTTTCTGAAAGTTGATCAAGTTACGTGCTGTTTTGAACTGATAAATCAATTCCTATCAAATATCAAGCTTTTATTTGAATAGCAGGGACGAGAGATGATATTTTTTTCAGAAAGTATTTATTAAAAATAAAGTTTATAATTTAAAGAGCACTCTTGCCTGTAACTAAATATATATTTAACAGAAATCTTTCTTTTTTAATGTCATCTGTCTGATCTTTGCCTTCAGCGTTTTATTTAAATTGTTCGAGAGCTGTTAATGTAAAGTGGAATAATGTGAATGTTTTAGACCAAGAGAAGATCAAACGCGAGCCGCAGCTGTTTTTGCCAGTGAGACCAGACACGTTGTTCGCGCCCTATGACATTCACAAGCAGGGACTGCAGACGAACAGATGCAGCGTAAGTCATGTCAGAAATTGTAAAATGGTCTTATTGAAGAAAGGGAACGGTTGAAATAATGTAAATGATGCACCGTTGCAATTTGTAAATTAATCCGGTATCAATTTGTGGTTCTGCCTTGCCATATCCGAGGAAAAGATTTGCTTTAATTCTTGCATTCTGATGGATAATTGCGAGGAACGATGTTACGTGTCTTAATCCTCAACGAATCGTCCCGTATAATGATTTCTAATTATTTCAATAGGTGGATTAACGTGAGATGTGCCTTTGATTCTTTTCTCCTTCGATTCTTTACAGAGATAGGAAGTTTCAATAGCGCGCGAGATTTCGAATTGCGATTTGGAAGATTAGAAATTTAATCTGCCGTAGATTGAATTTCTATCGATCGTTTATAAATTAAGCTAGCTATCTAACCAATCTCAGTTTAGCTGTCGCGCGCGACCAGTATATAATCGTTATGAATAATATCGATCTTCCACGCGGTGTGGATATCCGAGGAAGCCGCTACTATTTTCGATTCTCAATTCTATTTCTCCGCGCGCGACACTGAGTATTAATTAGATTCAGACCCGATATCTCTTGACTTGACAGCTGAACCCATTCTCCGCAAAGTCCTGGGAGCCCATCAGCTTCAAAGCCGATCGCAACCTGATGAAGGAGATCATCATCGCCAATTCTATACCGGGCCCGGAGAGCTGCGTGTAAACTTGATCGAGGAAGTGAATTGGGAGACATAAACATATACGCACACATACTTATATTCTACGCGATACAACATGCGCACACAGACACAACATATATATACACACACACACACACACACACACACACACACAGCAAATCACACATAAGGGCGATCGATTTCGTAAGCCCTGAAAACTGTATCGCGTACCGTCGCTCGATGCCATGACGGATATACGCGCGGATACATCAAAGACAAAGTCAACGAATCTCGTGTCTCGCTTGTAACACGCGCCAGTGTGACATATCACGATGACGATATCGTAGCAGACATATCAGCATATCGTAGCATATCGTGGCGCGCCACGATCTCTCCTGAGATCATCGAGAGTCTTTAGGATCATCCCCCCGCCGATCCAGTACGAGACCGGGGCGAGGAATCGCGAAGTCGTCGCGAGACGATTTAGTCGCATAATTTAACCAAACGCTACACGTGGTGTACTATTCCAAGTTTAATATATTTTGTGTCAAGTCTTAAAATGTCTCGTTATTTCTTAACGCCATTATCACGACCGATATATGCCTCCATCCCAGCCGCTTTCTCCTCTGATTTCCCTTTTCATTTCTCGCTCAGCCATTTTTAAATGTCCGAAAGAAATTTTTTTATAATTCTGTATGCGTATTATTTACGTATTTTTTAAGCTATTTTAGCTTAACATCTCAATTCATCTTCTTCATTTTATTAATGATATGTATATATTTTTAATAAATAAATAACATATTATTAATTAGAAAAATAATCCTATTTTCAATCCAAGCAGATCTTGGTGTTTAATAATATTTACCATATATACAAATTTTTTCATGTGTCTCAATGGTCAAATTCCTATGACGTCCATCCTAGAGAAGTCGGGGGAGTTCTAAGTTCAAATCAAACCCTAGCTAAAATGATATATTTTGTGATAACTTAATAAGTTCTTTACAGATTTTCAAGATTATTATTATTGTTAAATTGACGCTCAATCTAATTTCTCTTAATTGATTTACCTTCATCGGTCTAATTTTTACTTATAATAGATGTATTATTATATACTATGGTAGACGATGGATACGATTTAAATATATTTCGTACCTCTTATTCTTATTTAAATTACATAACTTCTTATTATAATAATTGGAAAATAAAATTAGGAACTAGAAAAGAGAATCTCAGAAATAATAATGTCATAACACTTCGTACCGTAATAATATTAAATCAAACTCTATTTTCTTTCTAATTATCACACAGATAGGCGATATCAAAATAGAAAGGGATATAAAAAGCTTCAGTATAAGATACTGCTTCTTAAAATATGAATTTATTTTATTATTTAATATATCATATATAAAAAGATTTTCTTCTAATATAATATAATAATAATATATAATAATATTATAACCTAGCTAATTTAATCTTTTCTCTAAGAAAA
>NW_017256458.1:1862997-1938518 GCF_001594055.1 Mycetomoellerius zeteki
AATATATATATATATATAAAGTATATTTATAATATTATTTTGCTTTATCTCTTAAAAGTGACAAAAACTTGGATTCACCAAAGATACTTCGACGAATAAATGTACGATAACGAGGTAAACACTCTCCGTGCAATTTCGCAAAAGAAAAAGGATGCGTCTACAAATTGATTCTAAGAAATCTTCATTAAAGCTAGCTGGTAATCAACCATCTCTTTTCGCACGATGAAGTGAAATGGGTTGAACCTTAGTTAACTTTAATCACCGTTTACGAGGTGTCGTTTATGGTATCGATGGATAGCACGAGCTAAAACAATGTGCGTTTAGCGTGCGTATATTTAAGAGACGACTGGAAACAGGTGCGTCCGCTTCCGCAGGCCGTCGCGCCCAGGAAGACACCGTACACCAAAGCGGTCCAGACTATCACGCCGACCGCAGCGGCCGCCAGTATCAGATGCGCTCGATGACGAACGCGATCCAGGATCCGCAGCATCCACTTGCGGTCCACCGCTCTCCCAGGAGACGCCGTGCAACGCAAGGATGCGGTCGCTGCGTTCTAGACATGCGCGGTTATCAGAGAACATTCAGGGAACATAAGCCGAGCTATTAATTTCATCCAAAAGGTAAAAATAATAACTCTCGTAATGGGTTATCCTTTGGAAACAATTCGATTACATTGGAAAGCTTTTAAGTAAATTAGAACACGTTCGACTCGTATCTCTTCATAGAGAGAAATGATTTTTGCTGAAGTCTAAAAATTTAATTTGATACAGATCTGAAAATAATTTTGTTGAACTATCAGAGTAATTAATATGCAGGACGTTCAAGGCGGAACATCAAAACTTTCTGCAACATTGTTCATCATGTTTGAGTTTTCTGCATAAATATTTTGATGGTCTATCAAAATTATTTCCAAATCTGTATCTAATTAAAATACAATAAACAAAGCATTTAAAATAGGCTAATGAGAGTCAGCGCAAATATGTGAGCGCAAAATTTATTAAGATTGAAAATAATTACTCAGACGATTGTATAATGTCTCCTTTATTATATTTGAATGTTTCAACTCTCTTTGGAGTCCTCCTCAGCATATTAAAATAGACGAAGTCACCACTGGGAGCAAGTCACTCACAGATTGATGAAACTGAAGTGATGTTAAATTGAGATTTATCTCAATGGAAAAGAGCGACAACAAGAAGCTCGGAACCGTGTTAATTAATAAAAAAGATATATTACAAACGTTCAAGACATATTGATCGCAACGATGTCTGTATTCCGTCCGTATAGCACGACGTATCAATTAAATTTAAACGTTAATTGTATTTGGTTAAATTTTTATATATTTCAGCAAAATCGTTCTTTTAATTCGTGTTCGGTCGACGAGCAGAGGGTGAAAAAGTATATTTTTTATTTTATTAATAGTTCTGACTAACTTTACCTTGTTGATAACCGATTAATCGAGAAACTGAATGATCAAAGATAACAAAATCTGTTTTTTTTTCCAACCCTTACTGCGTTCGTCCCTTCGACAATTCGTTTTGCAACTGCAGCAGCTTTCTGCGCCTCGTACACATTGTCGTGCGATTCGTTGAACGCCTGCTCTACTTTACTCTCCACCTCGTGCAGATCATCGTATGGCTCGTGTACTTCACTGTACACTTCGTGGACTTCATTGTTGAGCGCTTCGTGCATTTCAGTGGGCATTTCATTATGCACCTTCTCGCGCACCTCGTCGCTCGTAGTCAGTAAACGCTCGTACTACGACAAAAAGATTTCTCCTGTATACTGAGAAAAAAATTTACTGAATTTTAATAAATATTTCTTTGAATAGTCATAGCGGAATATTTACTAAATGTAAACACATATTTATTAGATACAAGAAGCATTAATTTGATATCATCTTTTTCATTTATCTAAATATTTATAATTTACCGTAAGTAAATATTCCGCTAGACTGTTCAAATATTTATTAAAATTTAATCATTTTTTCTTAGTGTACAAAATTACTACTAACTGCTGATTGCTAGAAGAATTTTTTTTTAGTTTCTCGTACAGACGCGAGGTTTCACGGGATCTTTAGGGAATTGTTTCTTATCGATTTTGATCTTTGGATATGTTGTGTAGGGAGTCAAAATTGTATAACACGAATTGTAGACCACAAATTAGACAAAATGATTCCTACAGATTTTTTGTCGCTGAAAATGAATTCGTAAATTCCGAAAAACGATAAGTGTAGCAAATTTTAAGTCTTAAAAAATTGATTAGGCACAATCAAACATGAGAAGAATATTCGACTATGATTGATCAATTTCTTAAAGTTTAAGGTTTACTACACTTATTGTATTTCGAGACTAATGTCTATTTCTACCGTTGTAGATTAACTGTAATCTCGATTTAATTTACTCTTTATTTTTTTCTAATTCTAGAAACTAGAAAAAGATAAAAAGTAAGTTAAACTGAGATTAAAGTTAATTTATATTGGAAAAGAACATAAATGAAATTGTTCCATCATGACATATTTTTGAGATATTTTTCAAACATGTTATTTTCAGCATATTTTTTAAGTTCATTTTTTCCAGACACGTAATCTCATAGAGCAATTTCATTTACGAATTCATATTTTCAGTGATAAAAAATCTGTAAGAATCACTTAGTCCAGTTCGTGGTCCAGATAAAACATAAATTTGTCAGACAATGATACATTAAATCCATATTCTTTTTACGTGCTTATCTCCAAGGTTCAATGATCGAAATACTTTCCTGTGGATGACGATAAATGAAAAATCTTAACATTTTCGAAAAATGTGAATACATTATAAAGAGTATAAAATATCATAAAACTTTTGTATAAAACACTTTTCCATATATCTCATGTTTTAAAGATATTCACTGAAAATGAAAAAAATCCATTTCTCGAGAGAGTTTGTTTCACTCCCTAAACCTTTAGATGCGCACATAAAAAAAATATGAGTCTAATATTTTTTTATTTTATGCTTTACAACAAATCCGAAGTCCATCAAAATAGGACGGTTCTGATGGTTCCCTTGTTAGTGAAATTAATGTTTCGAGATGAAGCGGAAATGTGAAGTAAATTTGTGCAGTAAATTAAAACTCCGAGATACAATCGTCAGTGGAAAAAGAGCAAAAAAAAAGGATGACGGGTCTCTCAAAAGCAAGAAGAAAAAGAATGGAACCGAACAATTTGCGAGATTAATCTGTCCGTCTCAATTTCCGTCTCAATTTCTTTTAATCCGTCTACCTCTCACGGGAAAATGATAGCTGATAAGAAATTAATAAAGAGTTCTTATACAACTTTTGCAGTGCGCAAATTTGAATAATTTAAATCGCATGTTCTTTTCCTGTCTCTTCCTCCTTTTCGTTTTCTGATAAAAAATTCTTTTTTATCGTCATCGAGAATGCGCGCGTATAATATATTTAATTTTTTATATATTTAATTTCTCGGCACACAAATATACGTTTAATTTCCTTCGATGCGCCTCCTCCTTTCCGAATGTCACATCGCAAATTGCACAAACGCTTCGAATTATCGCGTGCAAGAGCAAAGTCAACATCGCGCGTCCGTAAACGTGTATGCCGGGGGTGTATATCTTAAAACGGAGAGAGCGAGAGTTCTCCAAACGATCCGGAGGGCGATTTTAGCGACGTGGGGAAGGTGTCGGGAGGATCGATCGGTCCAATTACGGGAAATGCGGGGACCCGTACCTGCATATCCTGCAGTTTACTTATTTGCTGACGGACCAGACGAACCACCTTGCATTTCGCGTGTTGACAGTTCGCCAGGAACTCTGCGAGATTCGCCGTCCGATCGTCCTGCTCGTCCTGTTCCAGATATCGGCAACCGCCGCATGTTCGAGCGTCGCATATCATTTTCAACGGCATATCGTAAATGATCTGTTACGGCGCACAGGACGATTCTCGTGATCTAAAAGGATCATTTTTCTCAGGATAAACCCGCCGCGGACATGGCTGAAGGTGCGAGCAAGTTGGCGTGTAAATTGAATGGCGCGCGATCGACGGTTTTTTGATCGACGTTTGCAATTTCATGTGCAATTTCATGTGCATGTAGCATAAAGGAAAACTCGCGTTTTATCCTCATTTCATTGATTCTCGCCAAAATGACCACATACAATAAAATCATATTCAAAGTTCAGTATTGTCCAACTATAATAGCTAAGCATCGCAGAAATACATGACACAAAGGCTATATTCGCTTTGAACGCTTTCACGCTGTAAGCTTCATTCTGTCTTCATCTCATTATGTACGGAAATAAGATAGAATGAAGCTTACAGCGCGTGAGCGTTCAAAGCGAACGTATCTAAAGGTACATAGCGATGTAGTTTCAAAGTGATAGCGAATTTCAACTAAATTATGGCTAATGAATCTTTAGCAGTTGCAACAGACAAATAGCAGTTGCAGTTGCGCACATAATAGCAATCGCAGCGGTTATGTATCGCATCTGAATATCTGCTACAACTGTACGTTTGTATTCTTGTACAATACCCGATGTATTGACTATTGTAATCCATTTACAATCAAACATTTACATTAATATATTTTTTTATCTTCATTCCAATTTGTTTCTCTATAAAAAGTTACAATATTGCTTTATTTGCATTCCTCCATTTAGAAATAATCAAGCACTTGTTCGGCGTAAAAATACATATTGTACATATTGAGCAGCAAAAAACGTAAGCAATATAAAAAAAATATGTTCTTCGATAACCGATGTTTTATATTCGTCATCGGTAAAATTAAAAGATAAATAATAGACTACGCGATTAATAAAAAAGCATGTCTGAAATTGGATCGAATTCAATTTAAAGTCTATTTTTAATTTAATTCGCACTTATTTAATCACTGCACGAATCATACCAGAAATAGTAATCAAGAATATTTTATTTATTTTTCGTACTCTATAAAAAGCCAAATAATAAGAATGAATAGAAACAAGTACATTTTATATAATGTAGAGTAAAATTTTTATTACAAAAATCACAATTTAAACTTACAAATTTATAATTGCTTTTTCTTAAAAATAATTATTATAACACACTTACATATTACATAATATATATACATATAACGTTGTAAACTTCAAAAATACACATAAATATGTTACTGAAAGTATATTCCATTAATACCAAAAATACCAAGCGGTTATTAGTGATTGTTTCTATGTTTTAAATTATAATATTATATTATATTTCTTGGATAACAGACAAGATTTGAAAATTTTTTTACTTTTTAACAATTATGTCCTTTATATTGATGAAATATTTGATTTTTATCATTTTCTTTATTTTTAAAATAATTCATTCGTTTAATTCTTTTAACGAATAAGAAACGTTGATACTTTAAATATTAAATAGATACACAAAATTTTCTCTATTATTTTATTTCCCTATTATTTATAAGTTAGAAAAATTTTATACATAAATATATTTTATGTCTATCCTTATTATTAATTAAGTCTAGGTTTCTTCTCTGGTGGTGGTTTCATATCTTTCTTTTCAGTCTTCACTTCCTGCTTAATTTCTACGGCTGAAATAACAAAAAAAAAGATAAATGACAATCAAAATTATGTTAAAATCAAGAAACAAAAAATAAAATAGGATATAAATTATGCTACACATACAAGCTTCTATTGCTTGGTGTACTGGCTTTGGCACTGGTAAAGGAAATTTACGAGTAAGCTCTGCGAGTAACATATCCACTCTTTGGCGTTGAAACAATGAGCTAGGTTCCTCACGCACCGGCGTTTCCTTCTTCGCAGCCAAGGCCTTACCATTTTTAAAATCCCAAGAATAGCCTTTACTCGGATGATATCGAGAACAGCTGCTTGCCTCATCGAAGGCAGATTGTAGATGGTGAACTGTAGACAGCTGTGTAAGATACATCTCCTAAGTATAACAATAACTAAAAATGCAATATATCAAATACATACTGTATTAAAGAAGATTAAGAAAATATTCTGATAACAGCCTAATCTTGATAAAAAATTTAAATGTAATTTTTTCTTGCTCACCAGTCTAGAACTCACGACAGAGCCTAAATCTGGAGCTTGGTATACAACGCCAGCTATAATATAATAATCGGCAACTGCTGAGGCTTGAGTTGGCGAATGCCTGAGTTGTTTCCTAATCACATACAAGATTGGCTCTTGCACGTGCAAAAGAATATACTCCAAGCCAGTCATATTGCTGGGGAATAGCAAACATTCATGGATATGCTTAATGATAATGTCTGTATGTTTATACATTTAATGTTGGGATCGATTGAGACTTACTTCAATTGATCGGGACTCAAACGCTGCATCTTGACTATCTCATTGTTACAAGTCCTGTCGTAAAATGGATTACTTCTTTCTGAGAAGTAATCCATGATGTTGCTTGGATTAAGAACAGGAATCCAGGCGCTGTCATGCCAAGACAGGCCCAAAGGATTCTCTACAAGAAGAGAATAAGAAGAATCATCCCAAGTGTCAATTATTAAGGACTTGAGTACTGGTTAATGATTATACAAAGACAACAGAAATTCATAGATCTTCACCTTGTACCGGAGTTTTTCCAGGCATCATCATCACATCCACTCAACAGAATTGTGTAAAAATTACAATTAATGACACTATTTATTATATTAATCTTATTCCAGTCGCATGTATCGTTCTTTCGACATTTCTTTTATTTACGTCGATTCTCGCGCACCTATTGACGCTTGTTGACACCTTCAATCTACAAGCACTATTGATAATACAATTTCCTTTAATATCTGCTGTAGACAAAATCACTTTTATAATTTTTATATCTATATAATTATATGTAATTCTGAGAAAAAAATTCATCATACAACTCCAAAAAATATCTTATAAAAAAATAACTTCGGAAAGTCTTTCTAAAATCTTGAAGTCATTTTTAAAGCCACTTTTGATTAAGATTAAAAAATGTTTAAACAATTTAGGAATTATTGAACTTAAAAAATCATGTACGACATAACAACCGTCGGAAATTCATGGATATGCGGTTACATGCATACATGTTTTATCCACATGGAGGCGCCACTTGACAAATTCCACCTGACTGTCTGAAACATGTGAGCACGTCTACTGTCATCCTCATGCTCTCGTATTTCGGTGCGCGCCGTTGCGCGATAATGATTCCGTCAAATTTC
Organism: Mycetomoellerius zeteki; assembly: GCF_001594055.1. Classification (NCBI taxonomy): domain Eukaryota; kingdom Metazoa; phylum Arthropoda; class Insecta; order Hymenoptera; family Formicidae; genus Mycetomoellerius; species Mycetomoellerius zeteki. The sequence continues at coordinate 1,870,184 of NW_017256458.1, forward strand.
GCTCAGTCCTGTTTCGTTCGCCGTTGCGGCGATTTCCGTGTCTGTCAATAGAGTCGCGCGCGACAGGAATGTCTTGTTACGAGTGCCTGGACCTGCGAACTCCGTGTGAATCACAATGTGACCGCGATCTCCTGGTTTCCGAGAAAACGCGCGCGAGGGTCACCGCTCCGTCGACCTGCGACGAACCACACTTCGCCGCGGCTGATTCCATCAAGATACACCGCCGGCTCGCGCGCTAAATGGCAAAAGTAATAACGAAAAAGAAAATTGCAGTTTTGTGTCTGTCTGAAGTTTCAGGAAGATCCGCCGAAAGATTCCCTCAAAAAAATCAAAAATTAATTAATCGACGCCGCGTTTGACAAGTCAGCGTTCATCAGCTGATTTGTGGACTAGCTTTTTTCAGCGTCACGGTGACTAGCTGCAATTTATCTTATCCTCGAGAATTATTTTTTAGATTTTTACAAGCAGAAGAAACACTATACGACTTTCATGGAGTCGTAAAAAAATCATCACGAGAATCTCGCTACTCCGATTTTTGCAACGCATGAGAACGCTGGAAATTTATTCGATATATTATTGGTCTCAGGTTTCACATTCGCCGCTTAATCGCGATGCTGTCGCTTTCATAAACCTCTCCCCTTCCTCTTCCTTCCCCCTGGATTCACGTACAATTAAACATGAAGGTTAGAAAATTGTCGTGTAGCTCTTCCTCTCCCTCAATCCCCCTCTGCGACATGTGCACGCACTCGCGCGAAAGAATCGCGTGCAGTTCAAAGTGATGATGAAACAGATTTATTCTTTTTTTAAAATCGTTTCTTTTAAACGATTTATAACTTACGTAAAAGTTCTATTTCATTTTTTTAAATAAAATGTGCGTTAAAGTTCTATTTTATTTTTTTTTTTTTATAAAAAGGATGGGATACCCAGACAGCACACAATATTTACGAAATATTTACAAAATATTTATAAGATTTATTTTAAATATTTTGTAAATATTTTTTGTGGTCTTAGATTGCACAGATCATAAACATTTATTATAAATATTATGAAATATTTATTATGAATGTTACAGTAAATGCTATGAAAATACTTAATGAGACATTATAATTCAAGTAAAAAATGCTTATTAGAAATATTTATTTATATTTATCATAAATATTGCATAAAATATTTAGAGAGTCTATATTTTAATAATATTTCAAATATTTATAAAAGCTTTATACAAAATATGTATGAAATATCTATATAACATATTATATTATTATATATTAATAATTTATTTAATCTATATAACATTTCAAAAAATGAATATTAATAAACATTTATCATAAATATTCTGTGCTGTCTGGATATTTTTGTTTATTTTTTTAAACGATATATAATTTTTGTTAAAATTTTATTTTATTTTATTTTAAGTAAAAAAGATAGAATATCTCTTTATTAATTTTTTTAAATAACTTATAATTCCGTCGAAGTTCTTTATTTAATTTTTTTTATAAAAAGGATAGGATATTTTTGTTTTTTTTTTTAAACAACCTGTAACTTTCATTAAAGATCTTTCTTTTTTAGTAAAAAGGGTAGAATATCTTTATTCATTTTTTTTTAAACGACATATAACTCGCGTCGAAGTTTTATTTCACTTTTTAAATAAAAGGAATAGGATATTTTTGTTTATTTTTTTAAATGACCTATATCTGTTAAAAGTTCTATATTTAATTTTTTTTTTAATAAAAAAGGTGAGATGTTTTTGTTCAGTTTTTAAACTATTTATAACTCGTGTAAAGTTTTATTTCATTTTTTTTTTAATAAAAAGAGTAGGATATTTTTATGCATTTTTTTAAACGGTCTGTAATTTGCGTTGAAGTCCAATTTTTTTTCTTTTTTTTTAATAAAGATATTTTTGTATATTTTTTAAAATGGCTTAATAATTTGTGTTAAAGTTCTATCTCGTGTTTTTTGATAAACAAGATATGAGATATTTTTGTTCATTTATTTGTTATATCTATCGATGTAAATTGGATCCGATAAATATTTTCACGCTTGCAACATTTATTTTCTTTCATAATTGAATAATGAAGGATTTTATTTATAGAATAAATCAATTCTGACAATTAATTGAGCGATAATTTGAATCTTATTATTGAAATATAAACTTTACTGATTTTTTTGTCAAAAATCGCGACTTTCTCTTTGTTTTTTTTTTGCATATCAAAAAATTATACATACATGTTTCACTAACACGCAAGAGTTCCTCGTTGTAATTTCAATCAACCAAATGGATGTCTTGCTTATATTACAGCTCTCGCGAAGCCTCACCGAGCCAACGTGAATCCGGATTTAAATGCTCAAGCAACGCAGTTCAGCTGTGGTGCATTGATCCGCGACGTGTTGTCAAGGTAAGCGTCGTGCAGTGTTTAAAAAATATTTGTAAATTAACAATATTTATTAATTCGTTCGACACGTTACAGAATGCACTCCGGAGGAGATGACACCGAAAGAAATGGCATTAACAGTAACGATCATGTAACGAGGACGTAAACAGGATTTGTAGGTACATTTCTAATTACACATAATAATCACCACTAATCTGTAGATCTTAATTGGAGAAATCCGGTTTTATTCTACTTTAGGATCGTAAACAACTGTTTCTACGAATATTTATTATCTAATTTATGTAGAATATAAATTTTCATTAAGATACCCACTTTCATTAACGATAGCGTGCCGTATAAACGATACAAATTATAATAGCGGTAAAGAGATAATGTCAGTTATTAAAATATCGATTAACATTAGAAGCTAACAATAAAAGGAAAAAATGTGAAGGAACAATTAAAGGAAGAGTTTATATTTCTAAATCGCAAATTATATCTTTTTAAAATGTATAATTTCATATTTGAAGGAGAAGGAAGATGATTTCTATTCGCATTGCTCTTTTAAAGAACGTAAGCTCTTCAGTTGTTATGCTTTTCGCTATCAGAATGATTTGAAAACGGTGTATTTTCGTAGGCCCTGTGATGGAGGACTACACGCCGATCGACGAGGACTTCCCGGGCCGGTTGCTGCACCAGGCCGCGCTCTGGGACAACGCTGAGTTGCTGGAGGATCTGCTGCGCGGCGAACACGCGCAGTACATCAACAGTAAGGATTCGTGGGGCAGGACGCCGATGCACGCGGCCGCGATCACGGAGAATTCTCGTTGCCTAGATGTTTTGCTGACCGCTGGAGCCGATCCGAACGTTACCTGCGGTCCTCGCGGTCATCATCGGACGCCACTGCACGTTTGCGCGGAACATGGCCACGCCGGCAACGTGGAGACGCTATTGAGCTTTGATGCGGATCTCATGATCCGAGACGATGACGGCTTGAAGCCTATCGACATAGCCGAGAAGAGCAGTCACGACTCCTGCATTCACCTCCTGAAAGCGGCGGCCGAGAAGTATGAGCTTGCGAAACAAGCTACCCACGCTTCCTTACGTGCAGCTTGTATTCAGGGTGACACTGTGGCCGCTCGGAACATCATCCAGGGTTTGTCTACCGATCTGGAATGCGTGGTAAACATGGCGCCGAACGGCACCAACACGCTGCTCTTTGTCGCCTGCGAGAGCGGTCACAAGGACATCGTTCGGCTGCTATTGGATCACGGTGCTGACTGCAGGATCCATCCGGTCACCAAATACTGTCCACTCTACATAGCGTGTTACCACGGTAAATTGGAGATCGTCGAGCTGTTGCTCCGGCATTTTCCCAAGCAGGTGCAACAGCTCACGGTGGAGCGCTGGCTGCCGATTCACGCGGCGACAATAAATGGCCATCACTTGGTGATCGACGTATTGCTCAAGTTTGAGTATCCGCAGTACGTTTATCAACGCTACAGGGATCCGTCCGGTGAGTTCGAATACGAGCTACCGTTCGACATCAACGCGCAGGACGTCACTGGCCAGCATGCACTATACATAGCTAGCATGCTGGGCAACGTCAAATGCGTCGAGCTACTTCTGGGTTATCGAGTGAAAGCGAGGACGACCAAAGAAGAGGATGGTGTAAATGGCGCGCAGCAACTTCCGGTGTCGAAGCGCAAGATTTCTAGTGGTATTCAGAGGCTGATGTCGTCGCTGAATTTCCGCAGTAAGGCACCCATAGACAAAAAGGACGATAAAATGATATATCCGGTGAATCTGGATCTTTATTGCAACAATGGTAGCGAAACAGCATTGCACGTAGCTGTCAGGGGCAAACATACCGAAGTGGTAAACGCTCTCCTTCAAGCGGGTGCTAATCTCGAATTGCCTGTCAAAATTCCATACGATCAGAACGATCCCGATGGTAGTTATTCGAGCGTACTGACGATCGCGTGTCAGAATCGCGATGTGAAAATCACGGATCTACTGCTGAAATATGGCGCCGTCGATAACGAATGCAAAGCGCTAAAGATTGCTGCACAGAATCGTGACGAGGCGTTGACTGCAAAACTGCTGTCGATCAAGGCTCACCCGGATTCCGAGTATAAGATCAATAAGAAGGCGATGACCGAATGCACGCAGAGCTCACACTTCTCTGCTCTGTCGTCCTTCGGCCACGTCACCTATTCCACGCTATTTCCGAAGACGCCCACAATGATCAATTGGCACAACCAGCAGTGTCATCTCTCGCAAATCCGGCTGCAGTGGTTGATCGACGCAGTATTGCATGTCAACAAGAAGCTGAGTTCTAAAAATAATGATCTAGTGTTGTACGCCATCACGCGAATTGATATCTCTCTCAACTCCATCACCTCCGTACCGTCTACTATGTTCTATTTACAGAGTTTGCGGTATCTCAACATGGCACAGAACAAGATTGACACTTTGACAGCTGACTCGAAGAATCCAAAGGACAAGCTATGCCCGGTTCTGGAGGAAATGTATCTACAAGACAATCGACTGGAGCAGCTGCCAGAATTCATTATGAACTTACCGGCGCTTGAAATCATGGACGTGTCCAACAACAAATTGCAATGTTTGCCACAGAATTTATGGCGTGCACCCAAGCTGAAGGAACTGAACGCCTCGTTCAATCTACTGCGTGATTTGCCCAGTCAGGCGTCGCAGAACGTCTTAAGGAAACCACAGCGAGGTGAAGAGGCGCAACAGAATGGTACCAACTTTCGTGGACTGGCTGCTGTGCCGCGAATAGAGTCCATGGAGTTCGACTCGTTCACGAAGATCGCGAACGCGCAGGTAATCGAAATGGAAAGGCCACATGTGTGGACCAGTTCAGTCCAAGTGTCGGAGAAGATGAGCGATGACACAGAGAACGGCAATAAATCAGTATTAGCGTCATTGAATCTCGCGCACAACCTTTTTAATAGCATTCCCGTGGCGTTGCCATGTTTGGCGGTGAGTTTAGTGCGGCTAAACATGGCGTACAATTCTCTACGCTCGATGAGTCACATCACTTCATATCCGGCGAGCTTAAAACAGTTGGACCTATCAAACAATCAGATCACGCGATGGCCCAGTCTACCGCAGGTGGATAGCTCTGACAGCATGGAACAGGCGAATACGGCCTGCTATTGTCCGACTGTCAACGCACAGTCGCCAAGTATCGTGCCCGGTAATCGACAAACGCCCACATCGATGCGTGATATTGTGTTACAATCGGTGTGTATACATAGGCGGCATCTACGACTGGAGAACCTGCGCACGCTGATCCTGGCGAACAATCTACTGAATCGTATTCAGCTGACATCATGCGACGATGGTGAAATGCCATGCTTAGAGGAAGAACGCGGGGACTCGGATAGAGATCCAAAGATCGGACATCCCGGATCAAAGCTGTATTTGCTCTTTCCCAATGTCAGTATGTTGGATATCAGCAATAATCAATTACGCGAGATACCGCACAATATCTACGAGCTAAACAATCTGTCGGTGCTGAACATCAGCGGCAACAATGAAATCGTTGAATTGCCGCCACAGATGGGTTTGCTGGGTCGCTTGTGGAACCTGAACACGCAGGGCTGCCGGTTACAGGAGCCACTCAAGTCGATGATCGAGTCGAAGAAGTACAAGACGATGGACGTGATCGGTTACCTGAAGTCCATCCTGGAGGACGCAAAAGCGTATGCGCGCATGAAACTGATGATCGTTGGTATTCAGGGAATTGGCAAGACGAGCCTGCTGGAGCAATTACGACAGGAAGGCGAGGTGCCGAATAAGAAAAAGGCATCCGAGCATTGGGCCAAACGGATGGGCAATAAGAACATCAACGCGAAGACTGCCAAGGGTACGACCATCTCAACCGTAGGTGTGGACATTGGCGATTGGATTTACGAGAAGAAAGTGCGCGGACAATCGTCCCACGGACCGGTTTATTTCAGGACTTGGGACTTCGGCGGTCAACGCGAATACTACGCGACGCATCAGTATTTTTTATCAAAGCGCAGTCTATATCTAGTCATGTGGCGTATCACGGACGGTTTCAAAGGCGTTTCCGAGATCTTTCAGTGGCTAGTGAACATTCAGAGCAGAGCGCCTAATTCGCCGGTTATCATTGTCGGCACACATTACGATGTTTCTTATGAGCACAGCGAAGGCCTGCAGCAATATATTCGCGACAAATTTATCAACGTGGTCGATGCCGAGAAGTGCGGTCTGCCCAAGGTCATGGAAACAATCGAAGTGAGCTGCAAGACGCGTCATAATATTAAGATGTTGTGCAATCTTATCTATGACGTTGTCTTCAGTTTGAGATCGCCTGGCAGCAAGGAACTGCTGCTGGAACAGAAGGTCCCGGCGAGTTATTTGGCGCTGGAAGACGTAGTGATTCAATTGGCGCACGACAGGAAGTTGTCCGGCTTGGATCCGGTGCTAAAGGCTGATCAATATTACGCAGCGGTTAATAATGAGCTTCAGAAGTTGCACAGATCCTTCAGAGACCCTGCCGAGTTACATCAGGCGACGTTATTCCTGCACGAGAACGGGATAATCCTCCACTACGATGATGCTACGTTGAAAGATCTCTATTTCTTAGATCCACAATGGCTCTGCGACATGCTGGCTCACGTGGTCACCATAAGGGAGATCAATCCGTTTGCCAGATCAGGTATAATGAAACTGGATGATATTCAACACGTATTCAAGTCCTCCACGATATCATCAATTGACACCCAAGGCTATATTGTTAGCTTGCTTAACAAGTTCGAGGTTGCTTTGACATGGGATTGTCGCACGTTACTGATACCATCCCTCCTACCGACTGAAGAAGATATTTTACGCAATAATCAGATAATCAAGGTGCCGGTGAAGACGCGCGGCTGGCATGTACGTGTGAAGAAGATCACGTCGCCTATGTTCGCGTGCTTGAGTGCGCTAACCAGTGACAATAAAAATAACGCCGAATGCGTGCTCACGTCGAGATCGCAACCCGATTGTTCCGTCACCAGACTATTACTCATGTCATATTTTCCTAGTGGTTTTTGGTCCCGACTGATTACTCGGATCCTCGCGGATGACGCCATCGTCGATATCGTCATGTCGTTTTTGGCGCCATTCAAGGATTTCGTCGACGACAATATTTTTGCTAGTTTGCTAGATCTACAGGCCGAGTGGGTGCTCTGGCAGACGGGGATCGAGTTGCGATACTCGGGAATTACCTTATTACGTCTAAAAGAAGTCTGCTATAATCTGAAGAACTCGCCGTACGATTACAGACAATTTAAGTTCAAGTTAAAACAAGACGGTATTTGGTGCACAGTAGACCTGAAAAATTCCGCCATTCTAGAAATTTGGTTTCCAGTAGATACCCTGGTGATTAAGCAACCCATCATGTCCGATTCTGTGGACGAGGAGCCGATGGGCTACCAAGCGATCGTGGTAGAGCCACGGCCAGAGAGTATGCCACAGTTGATGGCATTGATCGTCGATCACATCGATATCTTGCTGGAAGATTGGTATCCGACACTAGGCACGCGTTTCGTCCATACATCGGAAGGTAAACTGCTAGTCACAAGATTGATACCGTGTCCGCGTTGTTTACTCGGCAACACCGAGAATGGTGATAGCGAGTTAAGCGACAGCGATGGCCGACTGATCGAAGATATTCAGAAGTACTGCGCCATGAATCGCACTGAGAGGCAGAGTCAGGACAGCTATAAGTCCGACGGCGATAGCGGCGTCGGTTATGATAGTCTGACGTCCAGCAGGATGCCGTCACTCGAGGGACATCCGGATATGTCAAAGCAACAGAATTCAAATCTCGAGAATACTCTTGCATACTCCTGGATGGTGGAGGAATGCATACTGGCAGCGTACAGCAACAAGCCCATCAGTTGTCCGAAGCATTTGGAGATCCCGCTATCACACGTCGCGCCGGACATCATCTTCATGGATTTGGGCGTCAAACACCTGATTAAGTCGGAGGATTTGAAGCGGGGCAAGTTACTAGGTCGTGGGGCCTTTGGTTTCGTCTTTCGTGGCAGCTGCCGATTACCCGGCACACATGTTCGCGCTGACGTGGCCATCAAAATGTTGCAACCAGTCTCACCGGGGCCAAATTCTACGCAGTCGGCAATCCTCGCATACAAGGCATCACAAAGTAAATGGGACCGTGACCCGTTGCAGTACGCTTGTAAAGCGTATTGTATGGCGCGCCAAGAGCTCAATATTTTACTAACACTCAGACATACTAATATCGTGCCATTGATAGGTATAGTCGTCAGTCCTCTGGCTCTCGTATTAGACCTGGCACCTCAGGGCGCGTTGGATGCCGTTTTGAAAAACTATCGTCGCTCCGGTGCTAAGTTGGATCCTTACACGCTTCAGGCGGTAATCCTTCAGGTCGCTAAGGCTGTGGAGTATCTGCATCAGCAACACGTTATTTACCGCGATCTCAAATCGGAGAACGTGTTGGTATGGCAGATGCCGTTACCATTTCAAGAGAATCCGGAACCTGCGCACGTCAAAGTCGCTGATTACGGTATTTCGAGACTGACGCTGCCTACAGGAGCGAAAGGTTTTGGAGGCACAGAAGGCTTCATGGCACCTGAGATCATCAGATACAATGGCGAGGAGGAATACACGGAAAAAGTGGATTCGTTCTCGTTCGGCATGTTCATCTATGAGCTCATCACACTGCGCCAACCGTTTGAGGGCCACGAGGCGGTGAAGGAGTGCATTTTGGAGGGCGGTAGACCACCGCTCATGTACCGTGAGACTTTCCATCCATGTTACGCACTCGATTTAATGGTGATATGCTGGGCACAGAATCCGAAGGATCGGCCAACTGCAAGTCAGATTGTCTCAATTACCTCCGCGCCCGAGTTCACGCATCTAATAGATGTCACTCTGTTGACAGAACGCACACAAGTGACTGCGGTCACCATGACCAATCATTGCGGCAGCGGCGGATCGAATGATGCAACAGAGAGTCTAAATAGCGATGAGATTTGGTTCGGACACAATAACGGTGAGGTGGACATGCTATTAGGTACTCAAAAAGGCTGGCTACGCCACGTACGCATTGAAACACCTGTGATACCGTACGCCATGTGCGGCGTGGACGGCTATATCTGGATTGGCGACAATGCTGGTCAGGTACACGTCTATTTATGCGGTAACTTTGGCTGTGTGGCCAGCTACAATCTAGAGGCAGATCACAGCCGGGAGTCTAAAGTGGTCGGGCTGATTCACCTGGAACAGTTGAAGCAATTTGCTGTGGCTTTGCACAGCGGCCGGATCTTTCTGCTGTCCAACACATTCATGCAGATGAAGAAGACTGAGATCACTGGCGGCAACAGTGGCACGGAAATGACGCGCCACAATGCTGACGTAAAGACCTACTCGCTTGCCGCGGTCTGCCGTAAGAGACGTGTGCTGGAGCTCTGGGCTGGTCAAAGTTATGGTCGGATATCCATTTACACTCTGAAGGATGGCAACCTGGCTGACACGACGCAGCTGTCTCACTGCTCCGCCAATGACGCCGCGATGAAGAATCTGTTTGCCACGTATCTAATCGGCGTGACGACCGAGAGCTTCGTTTTCTCGTATACATATCCAGGCTGCGTCGTGTACCAGTGGGACGTAGACAGCCGGCAGATCATCAATAAACTCGACATGTCTAAACTGGTACCGTGTTCCGAGAGTCTCAAGTCCATCGCAATCGAGGAAAACTTGTCTACGGAAAAGTGTCAGGTGACCGCACTCGAGGCCAGCTGCGGTCAGTTATACATCGGCACTACCTGGGGTTGCATCGTCGTTGCCGAGTGCGGTACCCTTCGTCCCGTCACTGTGTTCCGGCCGTTCGAGGGTAAAGTCTGCCAGATTGTGTCCCTCAAGTCCACCGACAAGAGGAAGACAGTACTGGCGACCGTCGGTCAGGGATATCGCAGCCTGATCGCGCGATATACCGATTTCCCTTTGAAGAGTCTGGAAAACGAAGAACTCAGGCACGGCATGTATACCCTGCTTTGGAGATCGGAAAACTGGTCGGCAGCTTGATTCCCTCGGAAATCGTAAGGTCCACATCCTCAGGTGCATTTGGCGATCGTTTTTTAGCATTACACGCGATCCGTCTGACTTTATCTTATACAAAAATAATGGTATAACAAATAAGCTACATTTAATACAGAATGCGTAGTAAGAGGGCAAGAAGACGGATCTACTCTGATCCAGCGATTTTTCAATGAGTGCCGAAGAAAGTTTTCATTATACGGAAATTCGGTGCCAATATACGAGTGATTATAATTCGGTATGGCGAAAATTTGAAAAGCGATGAAGTTCATGATAAGATCACACGGTTCTCTTCTTTGGCAACATAATACCGGAAGTGCTTAAGTGGTGCGAGGTTCAATTGAGCAATATATGGGCTCAGCAGTGAATCTTATACGTCCAATATTATAGTACCTAGTACGTAAAGAATGCTGATTGTGCTAATAAGCGTGCTCGAGAAAGAAACCGTCTTTATAAAGATTGAAAAAGGAAATGATGACATTACAACTCTCACGGAACTTGAGTTTTCTCACGAGTACTCTTATTAACGAATACTCTGCATCACAGGTTGTAAGTTGATATTCTTTCGTTCGTCCAAATCACAGCATTACCAAGTATAAGAGAATAACATTCTTATTTTGTATAAAACTAAATCTTAAGCAAATAATCTAATGGTATTTTAACGTACGTTTCTGCTTGCGTAAGTATAATCGGACTCTATGAGAGTTGCGCTATATAAATATTTATATAACTAATGGAAGAGAAGGTAATGCAATCTGTTTTTTGTCATTGCAAGACGGGATAAAAGAAGGAAAACGTTTTTCGAATATTAACTGATATTAATTGAGCTGGTTTAGATAACAAAGAGCTATTTTTAGCACCATCAATATTACCTTTTATAATATCTCATTAGTATTAAGATTTCGATAAGTCTTACTGCTGAAATTAACGTCGTAATCTTGAGTCGATATAGAAATACGATTTCTAAATCATACTATCTTCGCGATTTAGTTACATCACGTCCAAAGTAATATCTTTCACTGCACTGTAAGTTTTTACAGGGATTAAAGCTACTTTCTTTTTAGGAGACACAGTCTTAAGTATCGTTTTATCTTTGTTATTCATTGAATTCCGAGAAGAGTAGAATGATGTTTGTGTTTCCTAAAAGGAAAACAGCCTAACTCTAACCGAACCGAAGGTTGTGGGACATGATGTATAAATATATATTAACATTACTCTACTACAATATTACAAGAATACACATACACATTAGAAGCATCTTGCTCAATAAAATCATTAGTGCCTGTGTTTCTACCAATGTAGATTAATCTCTGTTCAAACTTTTCATCTTTTTCTAAAAGCCAATTTCTATCATTTCGATTAACTTAATCGGCCGATTATTTCATTGGAATTGATCATCACGGTTGACACTTAATCGATCAAGTTAATGGTGCAGCCAGCTCTAACTCTTAGAACTAGAAAAAGATGAAGAGTAAATTGAACCAAGATTAATCTATATTGGTGGAAACGGGCATATATACGTCGACTCATTTTATTTAATTATATGAATAATCAGTGTATCCCAAACGTAATCGATGTGATATGAAATACTCAGTGAAAAAAAGAATGTAAAATATTGTCATAAAAAAATGTTATATTATTTTTAATTATAATGTTTTTTAATTACACTTAATAATAAGTTCTTCTATTTGCTAGAAATTTTCTTTTGTTTAATAGATATTCGTTCCTTCTCTATATATTTAAGCATTTTTTATATCTTTCAATAGCTTATAGCAATAAAATAAAAATGGAATGTAACATTGTAATACAATACAACACATTTAATTCACCCGTAACTCATTTAAACGAGAAGCGGCATTTAAAGGTCTAAATGGATATTATCTTTAGGAAATGTGATGTGGTTGGTCGAGAATATTTTCAATAATGTACGATGCGTACATCTTTGGCTGTTATTCTCGAACCAGCGCGTTCGAGGTGCACTGATTCTATATCTTTAATTTGTAGCGCATTTTATAATTATTTTTTTAATTACTCGTACCTGCAGCGCGTAAAGCGAATCACAGTGATATACGCAGCTTGTATCCCCTTTTTTCTAATATGACTATTGTAAAGGAATGTGATTGAAGTTTGAAGCGTTCATGGAGCGAAGATTAAAAGTAAGTCCAAACTAAACAGACAATTGACGATCTCTCGTATGTATGACCGAAAATTTCTTACGCTTGTTCCTGTTTGGAATCAAAGTAGGATAATGTCTGAAATCATTGATGATAGAAAAAAAAATAATTCGTCGAGATCCTTTACTCGGAAGGGCTCCGAATAATTGAAAAGTCCCACGCGTACCTCTGTACATGCAATCGCAAATTTCCTACGTTTGTCTGGCAAAATCTACAAGTGCGAGAGCAATGTCTAAGACCATTGACGCTCCAAACTTCAATCACATAGTAAAGAAATAGAAATTATCATCCTATACAATTATTGTCACATATGCCTTGAAATATGATTAACGTTGTGTAACGAATAATTAATTATTGTGACTGAAAATTCTATGCGATTGATCTCTGTACATTAAGTACATCATTGTAAATTCATGTTTACTCATCGTGAGGATCATTATAGTTATCATCTCACTTATCGATATAAGTTAATTTTGCAGGAACTCATTGTTATTTAATGTATTGATTGTCACGAAATATAAACACTGTTGTTGAACAAGACTCGTTAATTACGTATATTTCTGTCAGTATCACAACAATGTAGGATAGCATTTAACACAGATATCAGATGTTAAATAATAAGATCTTTATTTACAACAGAACTTACGGTAAGAATATATGTTTTTAGTCACTTAGAGCTTCTGGACGAATCGGAACTTGATTCATTCTCTCTCCTCGATTCCATTTTTATTTCCATTTCAGAAACGTACTGCTCCATCGCCTGTTCGTATGCTTCATTTTCTGACAGTTCTTCCTATCAATTAAATGTATTCTTAGTATTATTAAAAAATTAATTTAATTGATAGATTGAATAATTTACCTTTTTTATCGTTTGGTACATGGATAGAAAGTTCTGCGTTGCAGATTTTACATTTTCGTTTGCCAAATTAGTAGCTGGTATAAATGTCTGATCATTATGAAACTTTCTGTAATAAAAAATATATTTGCATAGTATAATATAAATATTTTATTGAACATATTAAGATGTCTTACGCTCGAATAAAATCCTCTTTATAAAAGATAGGTGTAACTGGCTTCTTTGGCAGCTGTCTGTCGAATCTCGGTTCATATTTCGGGGGAAAAGCTTCATATACTATCAACCACAACGGCACGTCTTCCTCTTTTATAGCTTTGCCTTTTAATAGTGAAGTAATTCTGAAATGTATTCCATTATATAGAATGTACAGGCATTATTATAAAATGTTTAGATCATCTATTTTTAAAGTATAAGGACTCAGGTATGATGAAAAGTACAAGCACAATAACAAATGCAGATAATAGGAAGCAGAAGAACAAGAAATAACATAGGTAATAAATTTTAATCAGAAACTGTACCAATGCACAGCAATTTTTAATAGATTGAAATTTATTGTGTATTATTCCCTATTCTTATTTCCTATTTCATGACTACGCATGCATTTAAAATATTTTTATTTAAGACACATTTGTAATACAAATATAGTTTGTATTTCAGTGGAACATATGAAAGTATTATGTACTTTGTATTTAAAATCGAAAGATTAAAAGTTTTTTGTATTTTGTAATTCGAAGAATAAGAATGGATGTCACAATCTTAGTATTCAAAATACGAAGTCCTTCCAATCTTTCGTATTACCAACTCATTGTAGAATCAGCTTTAGAGATTCTTAGTTTTTCGTAGATATTCGTAGTGAGACGTAGAATAACGGAGGATTTTTAAATTTTTCAAAGAAACAACGTTGCTTTATGTCCCCCACTATGAAAAACTAATAATTTCTAAGATCTTGTCTCAATCTATATAGTTTTTCTTAATGCCTGGTTTATGCTTCGGTCTTAATCCTAAAATCCTAAAATTCAACCAATGGAATACAGATTTTAATTAGGACCAATTAAGACTGGCAGACCTATTGGCTGAATTTTAGGATTTTAGGGTTAAGACCGAAGCATAAACCAGGCATTAAATTTTTCTGCCAGGGTAGAGAATTAAATTCTAAAGAGAAGTTCTAAAGAGAAAATTTGTAGACCTAAGTTCTAAAGATAATGCATAAACGATTTAATATCAAGATTCTCTAATTAATTCAAGATAAAATAATAAAACATTGATTTCGCTGCAGTTCGTTAACAATTGCTATTTTAATTTCTAAAACAATTTTGAATGTGGACTCACCTGGTATATATAGTGCCGATTTTCTCCAGTCTGCTTTGTGCCATCGTGTATTTCTCTGACGTTTCCACGAACGATTTAAAACAAAGCCAAAGCTCAACCCGCTCAACCTGGCGAACTGGACACCCACAATCTAAAATATAACCTTTCAAGCATACCGTCAAAACATGTCGTCGCCATTTTTAAAACGTTACAGTTCGAGAAACCTGGGAAAAAATTCCCTAGAAATTAGCACGTGGAACGACTGGGGTTTTTTCGGCGCAACGATTTGGCTCGCATGTGTTTTCCCGCGTAAATGGCAGAGAGTTGCTTCTCCAGCTTTTCTCGCAAAGGGTTTCGGATTTCGCAAGTACTTGTTTATTTTACCAGAATTTACAGCGCGATAAGTGTCGATCGCCCGCCGCAAAAATGGATACGGAATTCGATCAGAATCTGGAACAAATAACACGCGAATATGTTGATTTTTTGGACGATGCGGTAAGTATCGTCAAAATTTGTTGTTTATAACGTTTACTTGGCTACAATTTTTAGTTGTATTTTAATCCTCCGTAATAAATTTTTTTGCTTATGAAAAAAATATACAGTGTGTTAAACGAAAAATAATTATTAAATCCCTGTAAGAAATATAAGTATTTGGATGGATATGTAACTTCATCCTTACTTGCCAAGTCACATGGCATTATTAGAAGTAAATGTCACATTACTACACTAATAGCCATTCTACAATGTGCTCTTTGTTTCCTGTTTCTTGCTGTTTGTCTCTTGGCTTTTTGACCAAAAGGCAAGAGACAAACAGCAAGAAACAGGAAAAAAGAGTACATTGTAGAACAACCATAAATGATGTTTTGTTTTTGCTTGATATTTTTATGAAATCCTTGTGCTCGTTATTTTTGTAGGAAGATCAAAGCATATATGCCACTATGATTAAGAATATGATTCATGAAGATAAAAACAGATTGGTCGTAAACATCAATGATTTAAGAAGAAAAAATCCTGCCCGTACAGCAAGGTATATAATAGATTTGTCTCTTTAATTCTTGCCAATGTACAGCATGAACAAATTACGTAAACTGTAATATTAATGATAAATCATAAGATTCGATTGTGTTGCAGTCTGTTGAATAACTCCTTCGAGGAGCAACTGGCATTTCAGAATGCCCTGAAACAATATATCTCGAGCATAGACATTGATTACGCTAAGAACAATAAAGAGTTTTTTGTAGCTTTCGAGGGCAGCTTTGGAAACAAGCATGTCACACCTAGAACGCTTACTTCTCGTTTCCTGGGTAACTTGGTGTGTATGGAGGGTATTGTCACAAAATGCAAGTATCCAAGAAAAAAATAAAGAATTTAATTTCTGCATAGAATTATAGAATTTATCTGAACCTGTTTATATAATCTTGTATTAATTTTGTATTAATTTATTTATTCGTGTTAAATTTGTCAAGTTTTATGAAAAATTTATATTTATAGAATAACGTCACATTTATGAAATAAAGATATCTGAAAAAGCAAATTTAATTTCTGCTTAGACTTATTTATAGAATTTATCAGATTCTCTTTATCATTCTCTTTTAATAGATATATTTAATTTATTCGTGTATTAAATTTGTCGAGTTTTATAAAATTTATATTTAAAATATCATTTTTTAAATAAAAATGTCTATCGTAGGTTCATTAGTACGACCGAAAGTTGTGAGGAGCGTCCATTACTGTGACGTGACCAAAACAGTCCTGGAAAGAGCCTATTCAGATCTAACTTCCTTGGAAGCATTTCCCCACTCTGCTGTTTATCCAACTACTGTAATTATTCCTACCATTTAAATGAAATATTTAAAGAAGTATTTGTGGTATTTAGTTTGAAGATTCGTTTCTCTGCGTAACAGGATGAAGCCGGCAATCCGCTTGAAACGGAATTTGGTTTGTCGACTTACAAGGATCATCAGACGCTCACTATACAGGAGATGCCGGAAAAAGCTCCAGCCGGTCAATTACCACGAAGTGTGGATGTAATTTGTGATAACGATCTAGTGGACTTATGCAAGCCTGGAGATCGAGTGCAGATTGTTGGAAACTACCGATGTCTACCGGGAAAACAAGGCGGATATACAACCGGAACTTTCAAGTATGTTTCAGACAAGAATCGAGAATTGTTTCCCAGTTTAATTAGGTCTCATAATCCGTATATCTTTATCTCAAAACTTACCGCAATAATTATATAGGACGGTCCTTATCGCTAACAATATAATGCAACTGAGTAAGGAAGCTAATCTTGCGATTACCCATGACGACGTAACTATGTGCAAGAAACTAGCTAAGAACAACCCCTGCAAGAATATCTTCGAGCTTCTCGCCAAGTCCCTTGCGCCATCCATACACGGCAATGAATATATAAAAAAAGCGATTCTGTGTCTCCTTTTGGGTGGAGTGGAGAAGATTTTACCAAACGGTACGAGGTTGCGAGGGTAAGCTTTTGCACAATTCTTTATGATTTCATACTGAAAAACAGATTACAAAATCCTCAATAGCTCTGTGCACATCACAGTATTCATTAATGATGATTGTGTAATAATATAATCGGATCTTTTTGATATATATTACAGAGACGTAAATGTATTACTAATTGGAGATCCATCAGTGGCCAAGTCGCAACTACTACGTTATGTGTTGTGTACTGCTCCACGAGCAATTCCAACCACTGGAAGAGGATCTTCCGGCGTTGGTTTAACAGCAGCGGTTACAGTCGATCAAGAGACTGGCGAACGCAGATTAGAGGCGGGCGCGATGGTCTTGGCGGACCGCGGTGTCATTTGCATCGACGAATTTGATAAGATGTCGGACATTGATAGGACGGCGATACACGAGGTGATGGAACAGGGAAGAATCACGATCGCCAAGGCGGGAATTCACGCCAGCCTGAATGCGCGCTGTTCGGTACTAGCGGCCGCGAATCCTGTGTACGGGAGAGTAAGTTCGGATCGTTTTGAAAAAGCTATTTGTATCTGATTCTGTTTAATGATAAAATTTAAACTTATAGATTTCTGTGCAATTTACGAAAAATAAGCTTGAATTGGATTCGCCTTTTAGCAAAAATATTTCCATATTAAAAATTGTAATTACTCATAAAATGTAATATATAATAAATAGAGTAATATATTAATATGTTAATTATTAAATTGATTTTAAGAAATATGTGAATATTATTTAATGAAAGCTCCACATTTTCAGTACGATCAGTATAAAACTCCCATGGAGAATATCGGCCTGCAAGATTCTCTATTATCGCGTTTCGATTTGCTCTTCGTTGTGCTGGACATAATTGATTCAGATCAGGATCATATAATTAGCGATCACGTCGTCCGAATGCATCGATACAGAAGTCCTCTGGAACAGGACGGGGAGGCTCTGAGCTTGGGCTCAAAGTTGGACATGTTGACTACGAAAAATCCGGATGATGTAGCTACCGAGGAGACCCAGTCCCAAGTTTACCAGAAATACGATCCACTTCTACACGGGCAAACGCGTTCTAAAAAGTAATCCACTTTTATTATATTATATTTTATTACATTGAATCTAGATTGAATCGAGATTTTGATTCGATTGATCTTACAACAATATGAAACTCTAATTGCGTAGATTTTGTACAAGAAACTTATGTTTCGAATTTCTTTCTCAGCGACCAGATTCTCGCCATACAGTTCATGAGAAAATACATACACATTGCACGATGCATGAAACCCAAGCTCACGGAAGAGGCCAGTGCCGTTATCGCAGAGGAATATTCGAAACTTCGATCGGAAGATATGGTGGAATCCGATGTTGCGAGGGTGAGTAGAAGGAAAACCCCAGATTTTAATTTT
Organism: Mycetomoellerius zeteki; assembly: GCF_001594055.1. NCBI lineage: Eukaryota > Metazoa > Arthropoda > Insecta > Hymenoptera > Formicidae > Mycetomoellerius > Mycetomoellerius zeteki. The sequence continues at coordinate 1,888,890 of NW_017256458.1, forward strand.
AAAAATATACAAGTGCGTGCATGACATTTTTTGGAATAACTACCAGACTCAACCGGTGACCGCGAGAACTCTGGAAACGTTGATTCGGTTGTCCACGGCACACGCGAAAGCACGACTCTCGAAGAACGTGGAGAGCGAGGATGCACACGCCGCGATAGAGCTCGTACAGTTCGCTTACTTCAAACGCGTGCTGGAGAAAGAAAAGAGAAAGCGGCGACGTCATGATAGCGACGCGTCGGAAGCTGCAGACGAGATAGAGGAGAACAGGCAGGCGAAGCGTTCTAAAAAGATGAAAGAGGGAGAAGTCGATCCATACGAATACGATAGTGATGACGAATATATCGAACAAGCAACAAGAAGAATAACCAGGTCACAAAAACCCAGCACGCACACGGAGTCGCACAGCACAGAGACCGAAGGTCCGGAATCCTCCGTTCCCGAAACAACCACCGTTTCTCAAACAGCGACAATCACGCAGGAAAGGTAATTTTTTGTTAAATTAATTATGCTTTATGAATTAGCAGAATCATTAATTAAATAGTCATATAAACTTCGTTTATATAATTATTACATAATGACAAAATTAATATAATCTAACTTAATAATTAAAGTTAACTAAGTAATTAAATAAATGATTTTCCCTCGCCTGACTTTTTCTTTACGCTTTAAATATTTTCAACATGTTACTTGTATATTTTTATTCTGTTACGTGTCTGTTAAAACAAAAAAATTAAAGTTGCAGAGAAAGTATAATTATTAAGTATAATAATATATAGTAATAAAAAGTATAGTATTTTTAATTTCTTTCTAATTTTAGACTTGCAGTCTTCAAGTCGTCACTTAATAAATTGTTCCAAGAACGCAGAGTTCAGAATATTCCAAAGACAGAAGTCATCGATCATCTAAACACAACACTTTCTCTGAACTTCACATCCGATGAAATTAATGCCGCTATTAACACCATGACAGATGCAAATCAGATTATGGCGGTGGAAGATCTTATCTTTTTGATATAAAACGTTTTTATAATGTTTCGTTATTATGTTTTAAACAATAACTGAAGCAGGTGATATATTTAGACTATTAATTTATCAGGTAAAATAAAATTCCTAATCACTCGCTGCAATTGATTAGATATGAGAAACAAGAAATTATTCATTATAAGTACAATGAATAATTAGTTATCCTTTTTTTATAATTTATGCGAATCTTCTGGACAAATATTTTTTTATACCGTTTGTAATTATTGTTAGGAATCGAATAATAATATGTACACGTTTATGAATAATGATATCTAACAACATTTATTTGCCCTATACTCGATAAGACAATACATTGGCACATAAACTAGCAACAATCATCAACATTCATTACAGTAAACGTAACGCGGCTCAAAACGTTAAATCCGTTTTCCGCTTCTGTAAATATATTATTATGTATATGCATTAACATTCATCGTGCGTGTGTGCGTATGCGTATTATTGCACTAACATCGATCGCGTTTCGCTAAAGGTTCGTTTCACAAATTTACTTACGACCTATTCGCACATCGTCTCGTTACAAAAACACTTACGACAGTCGTATATTTAATATAAATGCTCCATTTATCTCTCGTATGTTCAACATACACAATATAGAGAGCCGACGCAATTGCGTTTCAAAATAAATTATGCCCTTCGTTAAATAATTCTCTTGATTGCACAACTCTCCTGTTCAGTAAAGCGACACCCGTAACAGCGTTACTATATTAATTAATTAACAGAGATAATAACATCAACGGTCACGCTAAAACTTTTATAACTGTCAATATCAAATCAATCGCGTAGATCTACAATACAGGCCTTCGGGACGTATTCTTGTTGTAAGGAGGAAAGAATCGACGATCTGCAATGTCCTAACTTTTTCTTTTTTTTTTAGACACAGAATCAGTACCCTCTTTACGACAAAAATATCTACGACGAATCCTATGCTAATTGTACTCACAGTTGCCCTTAATAACACCATAATCGATTCTGGCTATTAACTCCCACAATGATCAACTTCGTGTCGTACAAAATTTACTACATACAATTATAGTTATCTCGAGACATTTTAAAACTAGCTGATGATACATGAATGATAGTACGCGAATGATGTACGGAAAAGTTCTTCAAAACACATACATCGAAATGTTTTAACAAACTGATATTTCGAGGATTCAAGCATTTTCATATGGGTGATTTGACATACGGCAGTGATGTTCCGAATTCGATACGAAATGTCGCGAGTATATGTGTGTTTCGATAATTATAATTCTTTCTCTCTATCTTCCGGTAGGAAATCGATTTTTCTAACACGATGAGCTTCGATGGAACGAAAGATTTGAACGTTTTTGCTCGCTCTGTGCACACTGCCTTGGACGTAGTAAAATATTAATATGGCTTTCAGCAGTGAAGGTGGCAAATTGCCACTGTCGAAGCTCAACGCGTTAAAGTTCCTCGAGCTTGGGCAAGTGATTAAAATTATTAGGCACATACCACATTTCTCCTTGGATCTTCATCCTCACTGAATTGCAAAATTCTTAGGCTAAGAATTCGTCTTTTACAATTGCTAAAAGTAGGAATCCTCAGTTCACAATCTGCTCGTAATCGTTTACGTCCATGATTTCGAAAAATTCAGAGTTCGTCCTCGCTGGACTCACTGCTGTAAGCTAATTGTTCTTTCCACCATTCTCGAACTTCCAGCATGACGCTGGAAACTTTAGGCACGGTTGCTTTGTTGTTCAACGCCTCTCTTGCCTGCCTGCTTTGTTCCGTATTTTCCGTCAAATGGTGTAAATTATTTTTCACCATTGCTACAAAAAAATAATCCGAAATAATTCTAAGCCAAAGATAATTAATACGATACATTGTACGAAAGCCAAGTGATCACTTCGTCTTACCTGGTGGTCTGCTATTCCTCTTCTTCGATGCTGCGATCTTATCCTTCTCAGATCGAACGGATGCTGGATCCGATAATGTTGGAGCTAAGTACTTCCTTCCCGAAGCACTTCCTATGCTGTCCGATCTTGGAAGCACCATCGGTTTCTTGGCCCTGTATTTTGGGACTTCGACATCCTAACAATTAAAAACATAAACTTTTCTTCATGAAATTATATAATTTTTATTACTTTTTTGAAATCATAGTGATGGTACAAATTCTAATAATATTTCATAAATATAAAAGTTGATATACTTAAAAATTTTTCTACAAGAAATGCTCGGGGTGTAGTAAAGCGAATAAAATGCAAGATAAGTCGCACCTTTATTTCAGTCTCCTCTTCACGATCAACACTAACTTCCTTGCCTTTCTCCTCTTTACCCTTTTCTACATCTTGAGGTGGCACTGCTGCGTTATTTGTAGCGCGAAGCCCGGCGATAAGACTGTTTTGTTTCTACAAAGAAAAAAATTACTATTTCCCTGATGCGATTTCAAACCAAATCATCCTCACCGCTCGTATCTTCTTCAGGCAGCCCTGTAACCAAGTTCTGATGGTTTGTTTAGCCACTTCCTCCTCGATTATATACTCGAATTCTTCCCGTGCGAGAAGTTCTTCCAATTGAAGCGCTTTCCTTATATCCACCGAACGATACGATAGCATACTAAAAAATTTTAATTATATAAGAAATTGATAATATTCGAATAATGTAAAACATAATAGTGAGAAATTCACGAAATGAAATATCTAAAATATTTAATAATAAAGAAAAAGCTACATCCGATAGAAAATCTAAAAAAATCTCAAGCATCTAAAAATTTTACTCGACAAGCTATAAACGTTTAATATTTCATTTATAATCTATTTTGTGGAACTTACTTAATAACATCGTGAAAGGTAACATCTTCGCCATTGTGCAATCGTTCGAGTTCATAGCACATGTATTTGAAGAGCAAGCGATCCTTCTGTGGATCGGTCTCCAATCTGCCTTTCAACAATCGTAAGATAAATTTCACCTGAAATTCGCAAACATCAGCATTTGCTTTTTACGAATTGTAGTATCGTTTCATTAATACAACAAGGATTCACGATAAGATCATACCCGCTTCACCGGTATAACACCTTTCTGATGATTATCAACGACATTCCACGTGTTCTGAAAGTTCCTTATGTCTGCGTATGATAATAACGCGTCTTCTTCATTTGAATAGAATAAAGAAAAGTTCTCCATGATAATAGCTGTTCGAAAAGAAAAATTTAGACATTTAAAATTAAAAAAAAATATATATAATTTTATTAAACAGAAAAATTAGATTAAAGCCACTATAGAATATTTTTTGTTAAACAGTTTCTTTTCTTGTTTGATCTAAGACAAGAAAAGAAATACAGCTGTTATTTTTTAAAATCTAATCAACGTGATTTTGTGTAAGCTTCTTTGATGTATGTACAAGTATATTGCATACATACCCACTAAAAGATTCAAGACGATGTAAGTAATGATGACGTAAAAGGTGCAAAAATAAATTAGAGAAGCGTGGAAATTGCCGCAGTCCGTTTCCCAGTAATTATCCGCCGGCGTGCAATAGGGTGGTTGTATCATGCAGTCGTGCATAATTTTGTTCCAATCCTCTCCCGTCACTATGCGAAAGAGCATCGCCACGCCGGTAACCGGTGATTCGAAATTAGCGCGTCTAAATTGCAAAGAGATTATTTCTGATATATCAAGCGGAAGCAGAGCAAGAAGAAATATTATAATAGAGTGAAAAAGAATTTAGTACTAGAAATTATATTGAAAGATTTATATTAAACATTGCGCGTGTATTTTATATATTTATATATCTTAAAATCTCGCAGACAGTGTACTTTTCTCACCTTCCGATGCCTTCTCCGTACTTCACCGTGCCAAAGATTATAGTGCCGGCTAACGCGTAGAAGAAGACAAGAAGAAACATGCCGAATATGATGAAGAAGCTCTTACAGACGGACACACCGACCGTCAACATTAGCATCTTGAGAGTGGTGTGTTTACCGGTGATGGTGAAGAACCTCAAGATTACGACCATAAATCCAATCACGTAAGATAGATCGTTCTGAGATCAATACAATAAAATATGATAATACCATGGGAATGAACGACGAGTGGTAGACGAAGAAAAAATACGTGACAAAGCATTCTTAACGACGAGCGTACCTGCATTGTACAGTGTATGATGATCCAGATAACACCTACAACTGTCACGAGTAGATCGTACCTGTTTCTTCTGGATTGCCAATAACCACGCGGTGTAAAAGCAATGTTTTTCATGATTACTTCCACAAGGAAGACCAGTGTCAGAATCGTGGAGACCGTAGCCAGAGCTTCTGTGTGTTCCTCTTCGAGTCTCCACTTTAGATGAGCAGGATAAAAAGAAGAGGAAAGATAGCAGATAGCATTAAACATGAGCAGGCATATTATATTTATTTTTACTGCTTTAATGATGGCTGGCAAAGAACAAATTATTCAAGAAAAGTCTTCTTACGATGTTCGTAAGAAATTGCATATTTCTTTTGATATGGATCAAGCGCTTGATTCTACGTAGCAATGTTAATAAACCTATAAGAAACTAAATAGAATGTCAGGCTAGTCTATAAAACTATTTTTCCTAATTTTCTGATTAATCTTTGCGCTATATGAATTATAATTTAGCATGATTTTACACAATCCTAAGCATACATTTACTATAATTAATAATATTTCTAAAATTACAACATATTTTTGTAATTAAATAAACAGCCTATTTAGAGCCATGAGTGGATAGATATGTTTAAGTAAAAATGAAATGATTAAAGAAATAATCGGCCTTGAAAAATATCTATTGAATCTCATGTATCTATATTACTTTGGTCAACTCACAGAAACACACAGAAGAGCGCTGTTCACGAGCACCATGACAGCAATGAATCTTTTGAAATAAATGTTCTGCGTGATATCGTAGATGAAAGCACGGAACTTCTTGCCGTCCGGTCTAGGCGGTAAGTGCAGCGGCTGGGCGATTTTCAGACGTTTCTTCAAATCGCACCTATATCTCAACAAAAAAAAAAACTCGTAATCTGTAGATTGTGACAGAGATCGCGACATTTGGTGACGAAATATGCGACATCTCACCATCGTCTTTGATCGACCGTGAGCAAAGCGGTGCCTTTATTCTCGGAGTAATTCGCGATCACAACACCCACGAACAACGTCAAGCCGATCATGCAACCGAGGAAAATATAAACGTGTATATAGATAGCGTGAGCCTGAAAAATTATACAATAATGTATTGAAGGATGTGACGGAGAAATAATATATTCTTATTCTAAATTTTGTAATTTTTACATGTATACTGTCATGTATATTAAACATTATAATCTATTATTCTATCGAAAAAATAATGACTCACGGGACCAAGAGCTTTAATAAGGACATCTCGTACGTCAAGCCAGCCTTTGAAAGAGAGTACTTCAAACAGAGCCATCATAGCATCGCCAATATTATCAAAGTTGAATCTTTTAGGATTAGCCCTGAAAAATGTGTACAAAAGTACAGCGTACTTCCTTACATTAGTTCATAATAATTAATTTGGATTAAAAGAAAATTCCCAGAATTGCATGATTTACGCTTACCAAACACGCGGTACTAATATGGACGGATAACTCTCGTTTTCTCCTGGCCGCAGTTTCATTTTCGTCACGAATACTCTTCTCATAAATACTCCGACGCATTCCTCGCGCTTCAAGATCGTGGGATCGTTACATCTCGCTAATCGACCGCCATATAGTTGCACTCCATAACTCGCGAACATAAACATCAGTAAGAACAGTAATGTTGATACCTGAATGAAGTAATATTTGTCTGTTAATTTGTTTCGTTACGTTCAGATCATTTTTCGGATTAGTTATTTCTAAAAGTAATATATCTAAAATGTGAAGCAAGAACGATATTTACCAGTAAAATTTCTTTGAACCCTCTACACAATTCGTAAACAACTTTCCTCATATGCGGAACAAGAGTGAAGATTCTTAGCGGTCTGACGCACCGTAATATCATCAGCAGTTGCGCTCCAGAATTCGGCGGCACACTTTTCGGCATCCAACATAAGAATATGAGACTTACCTACGAAAACATGCATACAATATTATATATTATATATACTAAGAATTATTTATGATTTATCAATATAATTATTGTACTTCATTAAAATTAAAAGAAATATTTCCCAATAGTTTAATATTTCCAACATACTAAACGTACAATGTAAATGAAGACATCTAATACAGAGGCAACGTCTTTGATGTAGGCCTTGGGTGTAAAGAACAGACCATCCGCTAGGATTTTTAACGCCAGTTCAATGCTCATACAAATAACGAAGCAGTATTCGGTGATCTGCAACGCCGGTGTCTCCATCACGCGCTTTCGTGGTGTCTCGAACATCATCGAGATGCATGACAACGTCGTAATAAATATCATTACCCAATCGAGATAGGTGACTAAACCAAGGAAATTGCTGGAGGAAATACAGAATTTGCCAATTTAGCCACGACGACGAGACAATATGTTTCAATCTTGCGATACTTACTGTAGACTCTTGTACTGCACTTTCCTTTCCTTGCCTGTCAAAGGATCCTTCAATCTCGCGTCGTATCTCGCGTAGACGAATAACTGGCAATATTTCCGGAATTTACTTTCGCGAGGTACCGCAAACAACGGCGTATCGAAGAATGGATGGTTCTCTCGCAAATCATCTTCGCGTTGGTTTCTGGAATAAAAGAATAGATTGTGTAAGATAAAAGATTATGGAAATTTCAAAAATCTCAGAAATAATTTCGGTACCTTCGCATCTCCGCCTGTTGCCTCTTAGCTTGTAGCAACTTGATATCTAAATCGTGCGGCCTTCTACTCGCGGAACTGACTCTGTTTATTCCTCCTATGTCACCGTTTTCCATAAGATGCTCGTACGTCTGTTTTAATTTGATCGATCCACTTCGGACGCTTCTTCTGATTGATCTATTTTTGTTATGCCAACAGAAAGCATAGATAAATAAACGTAAAAACATAAAATAATATCTTCGTACTACATATTACACTTTAAATGAATACCAGAATTTAATCGATGATATAATTAATGGAGACAGTAATAACTTAGAAAATTTTATATATGTAACATATTAATTTAAAAAAAATTGCTATTGAATTGTCCCATTTAAAAAATTTTCAAATTTATAAATCTAAATTCTCATTACTCATTTTATTAACATTTCTATTATCTTGTTCTTACTTTTTCGGATCGATGCGAAGCTGCTTAGTGCCACTTACAGTACCCTGCGGTTTTAGAAGTCCTTTTCCCGGTACTGGAATCATGGCGGAGTCTCCCAAGAGAAGCCTCTGATTATTGGAATCACTAGAACGACTTAAATCTTTAAGTCGAAAATTTCGAGAAATATAATAACGAATGATATTTTACTTACTTTATGATATAAATAACAGAAGCTTTCTTCAGATTAGTAACGACACTTCTCACCTTCGGCGGATTATTTAAGATTTTCACCGGGCGTTGTTTTCTATACACAATTTTTGAATCAAAGGTTTCGTTAATTCTCTTTACACCTTCATTTTCCTCGTCCTCCACTTCAAGCACGAATTGTCGCATAAAGCTCTCGCGGACCTTAAAAAAGATAATTCGAATATTGATTCAATCCATTGAATAACAAATCGAAATAGATTGTTTTATAATCTTGAGACTGTAAGATGTTAAAGTTCTTCTCAACAAGATTAAAACTATTCTAAATTTAATATCTAAAGAATAAACCAAAGAGTTAATAATTATTCATGGATATTTACCTTCGGTAAATTGAAATCTGATGGCACTTTGTGAAGACACGTCATCTGTGGACTGTCTGGGAACTTTTCGAAGATTCTCAATCTAAACGGCAAGCTTTCCTTTATCTCGGCACTTTGTTCGCGGAATTTCAATTGCTTCAGTTTCTTAATGTCCTCATCCAACTCGAGATTATCAAGAATTACCGCGACGAAAAGACTCAGCACGATCTGAAGAGATAATTCAGCATTAATTCATATCCATAGCTCGTATTGCATGAAGGAAATATTGATGATTACCAATGTGACAAAAAGATGGTACAAAATGAAGTATACTGCGACTAACGGTGCTACCGTTTCATGTGTTCGTAACATAGTTTCATCCATCACGTCGACCCAGGCTTCTTGTGTGAAAATTTGGAACATAGACATAAATGCCTGAAAATTTACGTTTTAATGAGTTAAGTCACAACAATCGCCGTCACAATAATAAGGGATTTGTTATAATCGGCTCACTTCAGGAAAAGTTTCAAACTTGGTGAAGTCGCAAAGGAAGCAGAAGAGCTGCATGGAAATACTGGAGGATATTACCAGCAGGCACATGGTAAAAATAATGAGACTACCGAGCTTCTTGCCAGGGCCAAAAATCTTGTAGACGAAATCCTCCAACATTGGCGACGCTTTAATGAGCCGAACTATTCTGAGAACCTTCCCGTATAAAAATACCATGATAAATTAAAGGTCTTTTATATTGTTTGAATGTTTGAATTTTTAGAAGTGTAAAAGATTAACACAGCTAAGAATATAAAATGCATAAACAACAAGTCGAAAAAAGCATAGACTGTAGAAAAAAATGCAGAAATGAAGCGACACGAAAGACGAGGAGTCAGATAAAGGTAGAAACCTGAAAGAAAGTGAATCCAGAAAGATAGAAGAACGGAATAATGTGTACAGTCGTGCCAATGGCAAGCAGCAGTTCGAATTTGTGAATCGAATGCTTAAAATAACTCCGGAAGCCCAGGCACCATATCTTGAAGAGGGTCTCTAAGTCCAGCAATATCGTGAAGACAATCTCGGCCCAGTAATAATTGTCATAGTATGTTTGCCTCGGTTTCTCGTCATGCTTGAAGCTCATCGTCGCAGTGGTGACACCATTCGCTAGAATTGCGCACATTACAACTGAACGAAAATGCGGCGACTTGAGAATAGTATGACAAAGCGGAGAGGCTAGGCCCCCATGCTTATTCTCGTCTAATGTCACTAATTTCCAGCCATTGTCGTCTCCGGTCAATATCTGCATTAAATAAAGCAAATATATATCAATTATCAATAAAATCATATAATTATATTCATTTAAAATTAATTTTAAATAATAATGTTCCTATATATTTTTAATGAAAATACTTTAAAGTAAAGTAAAGACTGTTTCTTCAAAAATATATTTGGTAAAACTGACCTGCGATGCCGAACTGTTGCTAATGTGACCTCTAACGCCCCACATTTGTTGGAACTGTACTCGGATTTCATTAAAAGTCTCCGTGATGACAGCAATGAAAACGTTCTTCACTAACCAGGCCAAGAAGAATATCATTGTACTGAAGTAAAGAACTGCACGCCATGCCGGTAGACTATCGATCGCACGATACATGATGAAGACCCATCCTTCCTGAGAAGCCGCTTGATATACGGTGAAGATACTGGTAGCTAAATAATTCAAGTTCGTAATCAAAATTTCAGACAATAAGATTTTAATACTTAAAAATATTTGAATACTACTTTAATTGATAAATAATATCAAAATTGTTAAATCTTCATATTAAAAAGACATTCGGTGTACAAAAGATATAAAAGTCGACAAAATTTGGATAAAATTGCTAGATAAATTATAATTTGTAATTTTACTATCTTTGAAGATATTATAATTATTATCGCATAAGAATATAGAATGTGAAATATAGAAAATATGATGTACTGTGATATGTAATATGATGTATGTGAAATATAAGATGTAAAAAAAGATAAAATCATAAAGTTATAACACATGTTCCAGCAAATTAGTTAGCTTTACAATATTCTTAGAAAAATAATATGAAAGTCAATAAATACAGAGGAACGACAAGGGCATAGTAACATTAACATTAACTACTACCAAACTCGTCAAATCCATTGAAGCCTATAATATACTTGGTCAACTCCAGCTTCATGCAGACCATTCCTTCGGGACATTGATATCCAGATTCTGGATCGGTGGAACAGAACGTGTCAGGAATAGCCAGACTGTTGATCGTAATGTAATTGGGCTCAGTTGTGTTCAGCACGCAATGATTTTTTAGTTCGCCGAAGAATTGCACACCCAAAAGACCATAAAGGGACATGAAGAACAGGAAGAAAAGCGTTACATTGTAGATCTGCTGACTCGAGCGTCTAAATGTAAATGATATATTGTTAGTAATCAATTGAATAAATTAAATAAAATTAATAATTGTAGTGTATAATATCTTATATCTTATTTTTATTTGGTTTTGAATGGTGCAAATCCTTTATATCAATTTTACATCAGTATTCTTACTTGAAGATCTGATTGATTCTGGCTTTAGGCATTGAAAATTTGAGGAAGACTCGAAGGAAGCGTATCATGATCAGCGGCCGTGGTGCTCGCATGATCGAGGCATAACTAAATTTTATAAGGAAACCCAGCATCTCAAACATTTGCAGAATCACAGATAACCAGAGAAAGATCACCATACTCGCATCAAATTGGCACCAGTGGTCTTTCAGATAAGACTTATCCCTCTGTAATGCCATTTATAATTTCATTCTAGTCTATGTCAAATATGTCGGTACAAGTGCATACAAATTTTATTCGTCATTTCATAATGTTGTTGGTGTCATAATAAAAAATAAAAACTTTTAATTACTTTTCAAAGCAATCAAGTGTCTTAATTGTATCCTCTTTAATAAAGAGGGACTTTACCTTTAGTATTCCCCGTATGTGCATCTTAGCGATCATCTCAGCAGTGAACAGAAACGTGACTATCAAATCGCAAATGAAGGTAACGTATTGAAGAGACGGTACTTTCTCAAAAGTTTTTGGAGTATTCAAGCAAACGGAAGCCAACGAGACTAGGGCGCAAAGTCGCATCAACCGTCTTACCCATAACTGAAATCACATAAAGCGGTTTTCAGGAAAGATCTAATTGAAAAAAGGAAAATGACATTTTCGGGATTTGCAATTTTCTTCCCTGGATCGACCTGTACTCTCGCTCACCTTGTTAACCCATTCTATGTCAGCGCTCTCATTGAGGGACTCTTCTGGACCGTAATCGGCCAGGACAGGTTCCCCCTTGAGGCTCTGCTTCCGCCCCAGCATCATAATAGGGATTATATTCGCAATGGTGAGGCCTGAAAGTAGCAAAAAAATTATCGAAATTGGACATGTCATTAATAAAAACGATTATTAAAAATTAAATTGTTATTTGACAAGATAAGTATGCATTACGTTTGCTCTCATTGCTCATATATCTTTCTATACATTCTATCTACTATTTTAAAATATATGTATTAGATTAGTAGTGATACACTTTATTAATATGTAACATTTCAAACTTCACATAAATAATTTATTAATATATATTTTAACTTCCAGTAATATACTTTTAAAAATAGTTCAATATAGCTTAAAAGATAGATAGTTTACAAAAATCGGTATTGTTCATAAAAGGGATAATTCTAAGGGACTCTATTATCGAGGAAATTTACCTTTCTTTTAGCTGTTCACGAAACGACGGACACTGCCTTTACGGCAATTTGTATAGACTACATCTCGATATATAAAGCAACGATAAAGCTCAACATGTAATAAACATTTCAGAGGTAATAACAAGCTGGCAATGTCGCGGTGAACATGTTTCGGCCGTGTCGCCAGCACGGCCGAAAGTCTGAGCGAATGGGCATGAGCAGTGTGCACTCTCCACGGTCTCCACCTTCTGTGAGAAAATCAATAATATTTCACCATTCTAAAAGGTGCGAATTCCGAGAAATTGTGATTTTTTTATAGTTGTTCATTCCAATCCTGTTTAAAAATATCCTCCTTTAATTAAAATACTAAATCAATCCTTTTATCGTCGCTAAATTAATAAATGTTACTACAGACGTTACTAACAGTTTGACAGTGAGAACGTTGTTTTTTTGAAACACAATTTTTATATGTAATTTTCAGCAGATCCAAGGTTCTAGCTAAACATATAACTAATATAATATAAAATTATGTATTTTACAACTAGTATAATATAACAAAAAATTAAATTATTATAATAAATTGCTTGATGAAAGGATTAAGTAAAGAGGGAGAAAACGGGAAGATTTTTTCTCTCTTTTATTTATATACAGAACACGAGTTTATAATAGAAAATATTATTTAATCTCTTTAATTAATAATTTAATAAAGTAGTTTATCAATAGAAAAATACAGTCATTTGTTATGTTCATTTCTATACTTATCCTTATTCTGTATTTTTTTAATATATCTGTATATCTTTCTTTTCTTCTTCTTTCATTTACTCACTTACGTGACGCCGAAAGTTAGTGTAATTAATTTCATTATTAAACTGATAAAATGCGATTAAATGCATTGCAATTATGATTCAGATCTCTGCGGGGATTATTTTACGCGTTTTTATCTGCAGCAGCCATCAGTTTCGAAAATTCGGAATTCGAATGAGAGAGAAGTGTGGCAGGCGCATCAAATTCAACAATCTTGCCCTCACTCATAACGAGAATGCGATTACACGCAACAACAGTTTGTAATCTATGAGCGATCGTAAGTACAGTGCAATCCGCGAACTCGTTCTGTAGCGTGTGCTGCACCGTCGCTTCAGTTTCCGGATCGACGGCGGCCGTAGCTTCGTCCAGAATCAGTATCTACAATATATATACGTGTAGCATGTTAATATTAATTTTAATATTCTAAAAAGAATCCGAAAATCAATTTCAAATATATGTAATATTGCAGAAATCATTCAATAAAAGTGCGTTACCTTTGTACTATGTAATAAGGCTCTTGCAAGACAAAGAAGCTGTCTCTCGCCAACGCTCAAATTATTTCCGCCAAATCCAACAGACGCATCAAGATTTCCCGGCATGAGAGACACCTTTTCTTTCATCTGAGTCTTTTCAAGAGCATTCCAAATATCATGATCAGCGTGATGATGGAAAGGATCCAAATTAGATCTAAAAGCAAAATCAAATGAAGAGAACAGCTAGCACAAATTGCCAATTAAATTTATTACCTTACAGTACCGCTGAATAAAATTGGATCCTGAGGAATAATCGACAATTTATTTCTCAATACATCTAACTCTAATTTCGAAATATCTATACCGTCGATCTTAATGACACCCTCGCAAATTTCGACTAACCGGAATAAAGCTACGACCAAAGAGCTTTTACCGGATCCTGTGCGGCCCACGATGCCTGAAATAATTCACGATTAATCTCTCGCATAATAAAATGCGACAAACGAGTTAAGAAAATATTTAGCTACATTACCAATTTTTTCTCCGGCCTTTATACTACATGAGACGTCGATAAGTATAAGCGGTAACTCCTCTCTGTATCTCATCTGAACAGCTTTGAATTCTATTTTGCCACGAGAAGGCCAATCATCGGCTGGTTTAAGAGCGACTGTTCTGCTTGCGCCTTCTTTCTGCAAAGTCTGAATAAGATATAAGATTAAGATGAAGATACCAAAATTACACTCAGAAATTTATTTACAAAATTAACAATTAAGCAGAAATAGATTACCTTGAGGTAGTAACTAATTCTCTCTACGCTTATAAAGCGCATCTCCGTCTCAGACATTAGTCTGACAGTATACTGGAAAACGCCAGTCATCTGTGTGGCATACGCCATAGCCAGACCGGCAAAAGCCGGCGATATTTCATTCTTAAATGAAATCACGAGTAATGCGATTATAGAGGACGAGGCGATTACTAAACTATCCAGTCTAATCGCAGACCATCTCATCGCGGCTTGACACAGATACTGACATAAGTTATTCGTGTTGAATAACTCTTCAAATCTATCGATAAAAAACAATTCAATCGCCATATTCTTTTTCTGTTACTTCGTTATTATATGTGATGCCGCATTTCACTAAATAATTACCTGTATAAGAAATTCTTCTCCTTTTGAAACGCATGAATTGTACTCAAACCTTGGATCGACGTTGTAACGAAACTTAAAACAGGAGACCGCGAGACACTCTCCATTCTCTTCAAATCCCTCATTCCTATTCTATGAAGACACGAAGCAAAACAGTCAATCATATGTAAATTACGTACGTAAATTATGCGATATTTAGAATACCTAAACAATTTGCCAACGAAGAAGAATAGTGTACCAAATAGAAGTAATGGTATCGAAAACCAGGGCAGTATGCCACAAATAAAGAAAATAGCAAAACTGCAAGTAAAAATATTTTGCACCATGTTTTCTATCGATATGGGTAAGTAATTATCAACTGCAAATCAGAAAATATTAATCAAATTAGATATATTGATTTGCAACAGTGCATGTATTTAGAATAATTAAAAAATCACTCACTTTCGTCTATGTCTCGACTGAAAACGTTCTGTATTCTACCACTTGGAGTAGTTTCGAAGAAGCTTAACGGAGAACTAATAATTTTGTGAAAAAATGTATTGTGCAATGTGGTCGAAGCTTTTATCGTGGCAAACATAATGACTAAGCCACGAAGAAAACTTGTCAATAATATGCCGACGATGCAAGCACCGTATATATTTCGATAAAATGAGAAATCAGGATTAGCGTTGATATCCTCTGAGTATACAGTATCGTTAGTTCCTGGCATAGTCACGTTCTGAAAATTAAATAAAACACACGTTTGTAACGATATATCAGATATTAAAAAAGTGACAACACACACACACACACACACACACACAATAATAAAAGTATTACTAAAATATCTCTTGATTGAAGAAAGAAAGATAGATGTATATATATATTAAATATTAGATGTATATATATTAAATATTGAATACGATGCTACTTACGCCTCCGCCAGCTTTAATCCATACAGCGAGCCACCAAGTACTGAAGGCCGAACTACCTACGTTCAAGAAAAACGTCAAAAATACGAGAACAGCGATCAAATAACCACCTGTGGCTTGTATGTATGTATGATAAGTGTACGACTTAACGGATCCAGTTTCAGACTTTTCTGCCATTGTTAAAGTTCCTATTAAATATAATTAATATAATTTAAAAAAAGAAAAGTATCAGAGATCTCTAAATCAAAAGATATATACAATTAAACGCGCATACCTTTGTATAATTTCTCTTTTCCATAATTTTCTTTGTGCGCAGACTTCTTTTGCACTTCTAAATCGCTCGTACTTCTTTGTGTTACTTCTGCAGATTTAACACTGTGAAGAAGTAAAAGACTACTAGATTGCTTTCAAATAATTCAAAAAATAAATGCTATGTACATTAAACGTACGCTGACAAATTATCTTCCGTTGCAATTGTGCTGTTCTTCACCATTGACGCGTATTCCCTATCAAATCGCACGAGATCTTCATGGGTTCCATGCTCTATAATCTTGCCCGCATTCATCATGTAGATTTCATCACATCGTTTTAGAAACTGTAACGAAACAAATTTGGAATATTTTTAAATTTTGACAAATGCCAATATTTTAAAATCACATTGTTAATTAATTTTCTTTGAATTTATTTTTCCACACTTTTAGAAAACAATAAAAAAATATATAAGAAAAATTCTCATAGGTTTTATCATTAACTATGAGGCACATATGTATTATTAATAAACGTCTTGGAATTTTAATACCAATTAAATACCCACCTGAATGTTATGTGTCACGAAAAGAACAGATTTGTTTCTAAGAGCTTCAAGAATCAATTTCTCGAATATATATGAACCAACGTATGCGTCAACCGCACTCAAAGGATCATCAAGAAAATAAATATCCCTGAAACGATAAATATAATTGCTATATTCAACTTTTATCCGTTTCTATCAATGTAGATTAACTTTAATCATTAGCAACACAACCAATGTACTTCTTAAAAGGAAACGGAAAAGATTTTGCGTACCGATTGGCATAATATGCTCGCGCGAGCGCAACTCTCTGCTTTTGTCCTCCGGATAGATTGACACCCCTCTCACCGATCTCAGTGTCATCTCCTCCCGATAACATGTTTAAATCTTCCTTCAGATTGCAAATTGTGATCGTGTGATAATAACGTTTGGCATCAAACTCCTCGCCGAACAAAATATTCTCCTTAAAGGTTCCATTGACGATCCACGCCTGTTGGCTAACATAAGCGCAAGTGCCCTCCCTTAAGATGTGTCCCTTTGTCATTTTCAGCTGTCCTAAAGCTGCTAGAAGCAGACTAGACTTGCCGCTGCCTACGTGGCCACAAATACCGACCAGTTTTCCTTTAGGTGCTCCGAAATGCACGTCAGTAAGAACTTCGACGTACTTAGCTTCCTGTGTCGGCTCATTCAAGTTTTTCAGTTCCGGTGAATTGTCTGTGACTGGTAGCAATTTCTTCCTACAAAAAAAAATAGTTATCGCAGCC
The DNA here is from genome assembly GCF_001594055.1 of Mycetomoellerius zeteki. Lineage (NCBI taxonomy): Eukaryota > Metazoa > Arthropoda > Insecta > Hymenoptera > Formicidae > Mycetomoellerius > Mycetomoellerius zeteki. The sequence continues at coordinate 1,906,309 of NW_017256458.1, forward strand.
CATCAGTGAGATTATTATAGTAAATATTATTGAATGAATATTTACTTTTTCTTGCTGTCAATCGATGCATCTATTTGAAGCTTCATACTGTCGCAAACGAAAGTGCCATTAGCAATACCAACTGCTTGTGATCTCACAATCGGTTTTGACGCTTGGCAACTACTTTCATCCAACAGCAATACACTCTGTACAAATATTGCTTCGTTAATCAAATTATCTATTCAATAAATTTTCAAAGAAATGTAAAGCCATTGTTAAAAGCACATTGAACAAACGAGCAAATATATAAAGATGTAACTATGGAGAAATAAGATAAAGGTATGCATTTGCGACAATCTAGATATTTCATCCTTCACAATAGTATGAAATATCCAAACGAATTAATTTCTAAAAATAAATTTGTATAGTAATATATATGCTCTTTAAGCTCATCAATCCACATAATTGACATGATACAGATACAAAAGAAGCAAATATAAAAATGCTGAATAGGCAAGTTTTGTTAGCAAAATGAAAGCATATTATCATTCCGTTACATTGGAAGATGAAGATGTTAATAGTAAAAGGAACAGTTACAACAGTTACAATACAGCACGTATATATGGTGCAGTCGATCTGTGCATTTCTATTAGATAAACAAGAATAAACACCTTTATTCTGCCAAAAGTTATCTTTACTGCAGCGATATTAACTAAGGCCACTTGTAAAAACATGAAAGAGGTACGAATTTGAGCATTGAGCACCGATACGAAGGGAAACACCTGAAAAGTGTAGAATTAAATCGACTGTTGCAATTCTTACTAAGCATGAGAACGTTACACCTCCACGATATTATATACAGCTGGCAATTCGAGTATTTGGCATATTAAAAGAACCGCTAAGAAATGTAACAGCTGTTCGAATGTAACAAGGTGCTTTACAAGGCATGCAGTGTTTGTCCATCATTTACTTTAGTTTTACTAAAAAGCTTGTGTTACATTAAAACAACATTAACCTCATGTACGTATTATTATAGGAAGTATCCGTGCTGTTTTTCTCTAATCTCGATTTGCAAACACTTTTTATCAAAATGTTAATTTATAATGATCGAATATCTTTAATAGACTTTGCAAGCTAAAATTCAATGACAGTTTTAGATTAGAGTTAATTACTTGTATTTTAATATATAATTTCGGTAGAAAAATATATAAAAATAAAGTAATGATTCAAACGAGATTAAATTTATTAAACACGGATATTGACTTTTTAATAATAGGTACGGATATCCGACCCATTAAGCTGTACATGAAATCACTCAAAAAACATTGGAGACCTTGAATCTTCTAAGAGCTATGAGGGCGCTGATAAAATATCGCGTGGTATCCTTAAGTGACGTGAGTGCCAGTCTAAGCAAATTTCCAAATAATGTGGTCATTGGGAAAGCCTGTAATATAGTCCATTGATTGTAAAATTCAAGGATTATCTTACAACTGAGATTGCAAATATTCGTGAAAATTGATTGAACTGTTCTTTAAGGGAAAACTTTATCGTTTTATCAAACTGCTTACCTATTAGGTGTTATTCGATTTCTCCTAATATACATAAAATTCAGATATTTATGAAAATATTATATATCTTGAAAATCAGAAATTATATTAACAGACTGTATTTTATACCTGCGCGGCTGTTAATCCACTGCCCGAAGCAATGTGTGCTAAAAACGTGATGATCGCGGATATCACAGGTATAGCAGGCGTCAGAGAAATACTAAGGCTTTGAAAGTACGCAGTCTTATGAAGCCAACGTTCTTCCTTCTTGCGTATAGCTGCAAAAAACACATTATTAAATCACCTACGTTTTACAAATACAGGTTTGTAAATGTAAATTCTACATATTTATGCATCTTTCTAAAGAATATATATATATATATATATTAAATAATTCTATTACTTTACCAACAACACTGCTTTTAATAATTTCTATTCTATATAAAATACAATTTTCTATTTTATTATTCTCACCGAGAAGTTTCTGGCCAAAATATTTCTCCCAGGCATACATCTTAATCAACTTTATGCATTCGAGAATCTCACTCATGAGTCGCACCCGAGTATCTGTAACGTTTACCGATTTCGAGCGAAAATAACCAGTCGCCCGAGAGATGAAGTACTAAAACAGATATTGCTCTGTTTATCAAAATTTTATGCAAAATGCACATATACAGTATTTAAAAAAATTTTTCTCTAAAAATTTTGATACAATATCAAAATGTTAATATCTACAATGATCGAATATCTTTAATAATGAGCCATTTACCTGACACGGATAAAACGAGAGAAAAGCTATCATTCCTACTAGAGCAATGGGATTGAATAACCACAATACGTAAATTATACCACAACTTATAACTATCGGTCCGCTGATAATCATCGGTCCATAAATAATCACATCAAAAAGCCTTTGACTGTCGTTGCAAAATAAATTGATTATCTGAACACAAGATTCATATATTACTACATCAAGAGAACATTTTCTTTGTGTTTAAAGATTTACGGAACAAATTAAGTATCTCACTTCTCCTGTACTTTTATTGCCAAGACTATTTAGTTTTATAATCTTCTTATACAACAGAGCTGTACAAGCCGACTTCAATCGTAATCCAGTCTTGTAGTTCATGTTCCATGTCCAAGTAAAGAAGAAAGCTCGCAGAGAATCGCATACTGTTAGCAGAAAAACCCATTTGATACCATCCCAAAAGTCCTCCTCTGGAGACTCTATGTGTTCCAATATTTTCCTCATTAATATCGTCTAAGTAAAAGAAAATTCTATATTATAATACAAAGATTAGTTTAATAATAATTTATTGTTAATAAGGATGATCTTACAGGGCTTAGAAATCCAAAAATAAGAGAACATGTCAATAAAAAACATGACATGCAAACTCGTGTGCGTACAAATTTCCATGCAACTGTAGAAAAAGATGCTGCATTCGGGCCATTTTCACTTAGCTCTTGTTGCCAAAGTACGTCGAGTCTAAAAAAGTAATTCTTATTTATATTATAATTACAACAAAACTTCGTTTATCCAAATACGTTGGGGGACAGTTCCGATACCAGTATTTATTAGTTCCAATAATAGGAGCTGACACTGAGAAAAGAAATTGAACATTGAGTTTTACTTATTTGTTCATAGGATAAACAATAATATATTAAGCTCACCTGAGTGCATTGTATTCACAGCTATCATATACTGATATGTCTGGTAAGTCCTTTACCGTAAGACCTTTCTTGTATGCTTTCCATAAGTACGATGTCATCCATGTTATATATACATAAGAAAATAATCCAGCACTATCCGCTGGTGAATTTTCTTTCTTCCTGTAAAATATATTTTCATCACTAAAATAATAATTCTTCCCAGCAAACACAAACTAACAGTAATATAACTTATTAATTTCCCATTCAAGAATATAATTGTAATACAACACATGTGTTACATTACTGATAGTTGATATTTACTGAGTTATATCGTATCTAATAAAGATCATATATAATACATGTCATTAAAAATATTTTATTAAATATAATTATTTTTAATTACTACAAAAGATTTCAAGACTTTGATTACGACACGTACTGGTTCTGGTACCGTATTGGTATCAAATTGCCCAAAGCATTATTGTACTTCTTCATCCCAGATCTGGGGACATACTCTCTAACTTGTTTCGCTGTACTGCCACTTGCCTTTGGTAAAAGAGATTGCTGTTGCTCAGGCTCCAAAGACCTAACAGAAGATTGAAAGAAATTGGTATACTTTCCAAGTTAATTCATATAACTGAATCTAAATAATTGTTAATATGGCTCAATTAGAATAAATCAATAAATAAAAGAAGGGCAACGAGCCAATTATAATGTATATTGCCTTCTTTTATTTATTGAATCTAAATATTTCATCAACATTATTTCTCTTACAAGGAGAATATGAAAGACAATTTTAAATGTCCATACCTTTCATTATGTTTGTGCTGTGCATTACTTTCAGTCTGCTTATCATTATTACCATTGTTACTTTCTGTGTTTTGTCCCATTCTTACAGAATATTATTATTTGATAATTCACTCTAACAAACGTAATGGTACCTGAAGAACTTGAAACTTTAATTCATTTCACATCACAATTGCATCTCGAGAAACAAGTGAGATAAAGACCTCTAATCACCGCAAGGTTTGCCATGATAAAGCAAAATTACATAAAGCTACATAACTGTATATATGTTCGGTAAGAATTAAGCTAGTTACGTATCTTGGAAATATCGAGGCATAATCAAACTTCTTATGCAACTACGAAAAGCGTAACACGATTGTAAACATGCAAATCCCTACATATACTATTCCTATAGATTTTCATTCACGCTTATACATATTCATGTATTATACATAAATAAATAGTATCCGACACTATTATTACTCACCTCATCGATAGTGTAGGCGAGATATCCTCATTTGCGACAAGAAGTAATCACCGATTACATCGGCGACACTGATAACACAGCGCGGTTTAATCTCTCGACATCATTAATGAGGTGCGTATTTTTTTAAATTTCCGTCCATGCGCGAAGCCGAGGAGTAGGGCAGGGAAGGGTGAGGTGCTGTCGTGCTATATACAGCGTATACATGACACGCACACTAACGCACCTTCTCGTGTTGGATGACTGACACCTGCAATGATAACATTTAATATTTAGTAGAGTATCATTCCATAAAGCACAAATTCGAGTGCCGTTGGCGCACGAAAACAAACGTTACCTGGAGGAGCCTTTCCCCTCCTTTGGAAACTGCGAAATCGTGCTTTTTACCTTGTTTACAATATTGAAAATATAAAAAATCATAAAAATTGCTTACCAGTTCACTTTCGATTGATGGGGATACGAATCGACGCTCGAGAGTGCTCGAGAAGAACTCCGTGCACAGAATGTCCTTCTATCGTACGGTTTTGTCTCCTGGAAAAGCGTAGGCAGGCATCGTCATATCTGGAATCTCAGCTGACCCATATTTCGTCTTCTGACAGTTCGGTTTTCCTCCCGGAGCTTCCGTTTTCAAGTACGATGAATCCCTCGTGCATTGTTTACTTAATGAAGCGTTTGGGTGTGACGTGTCGGCCGTATTCGCGACTGTATACGGGGTGTCCAAAAAGATCATATTAATTATGTTACAGCGTTCGAGTCCACGGAGTTCACTGCATTGTTTTGAAACGTTTTTACAAAACTTGATTATCTTCGGTACATCAAGTCTTGTAAAAATATTTTGGAGTTATAAATGAATGCTTGAATAAACGAATCAGGATATACAAAATTACATTGTTATTTGAATAAATATATAAACTGTATAAAGCAATTAATCAAAGTATAGAAAGTGAGATACTCAATTTGCTTTGTAAATAAATGAATGAATCCTGTTTGTAATATCCTGGGTTGCGTTCGAAAACACTATCCGAGTGCCTCCGTGTGTAATTTTATCCTTGTTTAACATTTTGTGAATAATGAGAAAATGATACTCGCAAATAAAATGATACTCGGAGTGTTTTCGAACGCAATTGTTCGAGAAAAATTTTCTCAGAATTTTTATACAAATTGGAACACTTTTCAGAAATACTGAAATTCTATATCTTTTTTTTAATTTTTCATGTCATTTCATTAGAAGAGAAATCTTAGAATATTTCAGAATTTACATATATGAATGTTCTAGAATTCTAGAAATAGAAGAGATGCAGATTTTCTCAACATCTATGTGAAGTGCTTCAATTTCTATCAAAAATCAGAGAAATTTTCTAAAAAGTTATAAAATTAATTAGAAATTCTAAAATTTACATAAAAATTCTGAAAAATTATATGAAAAAAATTGAAGCAAATCTGCAAATAAGTGTGCTTTTGACCGAACCAGCCATCATCACAATCAGTAATATCAAATATTTCAGATAATCGTAAGTGTACATAAGAATATATAAGAATACATAAGAATACATAAGAATCTGATACTCTTAGTCTTTATAATTATCTGATATTCTTAGTCTTGATTCTTATGTAAAATCGTGTTTTGTAAATTATTTGCAAATTTAATGAGGAACATTAATAATTAACTCAAATTTTAAACATATCGATTAAACAATATTTGTGCAAAAATTCATTTGGATTCACTTATTTGTCTAAAAGTCTATCTAAAGTTGCAGAAAAATATGGTCATTTTGCTGCATAAAACTATTATAAGCAAAATTATTTATCTTTTATAATTGATTTCAAGGCACATTCACCAGCTAATATTACCAAAATTTTTTAAATGATGGCTGATATTAGTTTATTTTGGTTGATTATTTGACTAATGCCTTTACGCTGATATTATATAGTCAATAAACGAAGTTTTGGATGTGAGATAAGGAACACCGATTAGATTTTCAAAGATGATTTTAGATTGGATTTTTTTCTCAATCTTGGATGAAAATTTTATTCTAAGAATATAATACATGAACTAAGAATATGTATAACAATACAAATATAAACAAGTTAGATTTACTCGGTCAGCGTAAATCTGTTCAAAGCCGAACATTCGATTGAGATAACAAGTCTAACTTATTCACATTCATATTATTTCTGTCTAAGGAATTACGCATTTTACGTACTTTCTCCTCATTGTTTCACATTTTTTTTTATTCAAACATGTGCGATAATATAAACCGAAATCAAATCTGCGTTAAGATATACATAATATTGACACTTGCAGCCGTACATCCGCATGCAGCCATACAGATTCGAAGAGAGCTGCGGCGTCTCCTCATATAGTTTCGTAACATCTATAAATGTCAATGGAAATTATAATTCTTATTCCAAGATTATACAATACGTCATATAGTACATTATCGCGTTGTGGTGAAAGATGAATGTGAGCGGCTATCTGAGGATAGGATCCCGCATGTTACAATACATAAGACAATACGATGAATTTATTGAGGTGTAATCGCGAACCATAGTTAGTTCGATTATAATCGTATATTTTGCGCTTTACAGCTCGTCGCTACGTCTCGACACATATTGACGATTATCATATTTAAGCCTGCATCAAAGCTATTACGATAAGTAACAAGTTTATATATATCATATATAAAATTATAATTCTAATATTTGACATTACATTAGAAAATATCATATACGTCGCCACTAAAATCAAGAAATACCTTTATCGCGTTTAATCTAATTGTATGGCTAAATCAAACTCCTAAAGCTACACTCTTTTCCAATAATATATTCCCCAAGAAATTTTTGCCTTGCATTTTATTTCGACGACGTACGATTGTCTGTTGACATTATGCTCAGTTTAAACGGGAAAAAAAAAATTAAGTTATCAAAGATAAGGGGAAATTGTCTTTCCACCTTTAGACTTGCTCATAGCAAAAATTAAATTACATGTCTACGTAAATTACATACTTTGTATATGTTTATAACATACTTTATGTTATAAAAGAATAAGCAAGAGTACTTATACACTACTGATTTGGCTTACGATTAACATATAATTCAAGACTATACGAAAAAAAAAAGAAAATAAAATAAAATCTATTCATATTGCATCAACGTGATTTAGAAGATTAGTGCGTTTTTTTTTCACCGATCACTTTGATTCTTTTGAATATTTAGCGTTAGAAACGCATTGCCCGGTCTCAAAAACTATTATAATTGCTGCCGCCCAACTGCGAGTTGAAAGTTCTGTTGTTTGGCGAGTATCCTGGCCTGAAGTTGTTACTTAAGCCTGTGTACAAAGAAATCTATATGTATGTATACATAAACAAAATACATGATAAACAATATGCAATATTGTGTCAATGTGATATAATAAATGCGAGTAGAACATTTGCATGCGATTTAAAAGTGGTAAAAATTATAAAATGTTTTCAAATTATGTAATATAGGGAAAAATATATACAAAATTCAATTTATAATAATTTTGTAAGAGATTATTAAATATATTTTCAAAATATTTTAGATACAATTTTTTTTAGCTTATCTTGTGTTTTCAGAAATTTTTGATATGATCCAACAATTTTATCTCTATAGAAATTGTCGATGTGACTTGTAAGAAATTATTTTATATATTTTTAAAATATTTTAGAAAATAACAATTTTTTAGTTTTAATTTAAATAGTTTCTATCTTCTGTAGCGTGTTTTTGGAAATTTTCCATATGATCCAGCATTACCTCCACAGAAATTGCCAATGCCACTTAGTGACATGTTACTTGATCCGCCGGATGAGTTCATGAATAGTTCAATATATCTATGCGACATGTGGCTTTTATCCTATAATGAAACGCGAAGAAATTAAACTTAACTTATCTTATGCAACTGTACAAATTATTGGAAATCTAAGTCAACTTTTAGAAATCATTTTTAATTTCTACACGTGAAAAAAATCGTGTATATAACATATATATATATATACACACACAATATACATATATACACATATAATTATACATAATCGTATATACGTTCAGTATCTGAAGTAAAAGTTGACTTCGATTAAAGAAATAAAAAAAGTACACACGAACCTTGCACATTGCTTTCAAAGCTTCTTCATGAGTCGCGAATTCTACGTCAGCTTCTCCAGATGGACGACCACCATTCTCAAGAATAATGCGAACGTTTACCGGCTCGATTGGTCTGAAGAACTGTAAAATAAGATCCAAAATGTTATGTTATTGAATATTAGGAAAGAATTTTTGAAAAATGGAGTCTTTTCGTTATTATCGGTTATGAGAATTACATCAGCTATGTCTTGTTCTGTCGCTTTGAACGGCAGTCCTCGCATATGGATACTATACACGCCGGAATTACCGCCCCAGGAGTCATTGTTGCCTCTGTAATTGCCACCCTTCATGTCCATGCTGCCACGCATTCCCATATTGCCACCACGAGATCCGTAATTGTTCCCACTTCCCCATGGACCGTTATCAAAGTCTAAAGCAGATTACAGTTTACGATAAATCTGAAAATACTACAAGCTCTAAGGAAGTAAATTATAAGACATGTAAATACATACGTAATGAATTAGTACGTGAATTGTATATTAAGTCTCTATTACGGTATTGTCCTGCACGATTGTCTTCGTACTTCGATAGATGAAAGGAATCACCTCTATTTCTGGATCCTCTGCCATTGTTGCTAAAACGATTCATCCCACCGAAGCGGTCACCACGAGTGTACGGCGCGGGCCTCTGATTGAAGCCGCCCATCGGACCACCGCGCATTTTCGGCCCGATACTAGCGCGTACCTCGGATAAGCTGCTTCGGAAGATCTCGATATATCTGTTAACGATTGAAGATATACGCGTTAGAGATGCGCAGAGCGACACGTTAGCAAATAAATAATTGTCATTATTATTATTATTACTCTCACCATACAAATGCCACCAAATTGAAAATTCGATAAAACTTAACGATACGGATTTAATTTGAGATATCACAAATGGTGAGAGACAAGAAAAACAAAAACATTGATACACGTCAACTCTATAGAAACAGAAAGGGTGGAAAGAGGAGTCATTCCTGCACAGCAGTAGCGAGAGATTAATTATTTATTGTCTGACGTTTACAATAAAAAGAAAAAAAAAGGAGGAAACTTGTGTGGCAGTTTGGCATTGAAGTTGAGTTTACAAGTGTGACAGAACAATTATATTCATACTAAACCTTCGCAATTTTTTATTAAACCTGCGAAGAGACCCTCCCACGATGAAATTCCTTCCCGACGTATCTACGTCACACGTACCCCACAAGCCCATGCGACGCCGACGATCTTCGGGTAAGCTACGCTTATAATTGCACCCTTTTGCAGATGAACATTTCCATTAACGTAGATTATCAATTTATTTAGCATACACTGACATAAAAAAATTTCCTAGTGTAATAATAAAGCGGTTTGAAATTTGCTAAACAGTTTGATTTTAAAATTTACAAGACGATCTTGAGTTTACAAGACAGTTTAATCTTGAAATTTAACGTATATCTGCAAAAAATGCAATTATGGGCGTCGCCTAGACGTTGTCGTATTGGATCGATGGTTACTTTCTCTCCACTTCTCTCTCTTTCTCTCTCTCTCTCTTTCTCTCTGTAGCACCCACCGAGCTTTGGCATGCCCTACCCACCTCCCATGGGATTTGGTGATGATGGTAAGGGGCTATCTCCCGCCCTCCAACACCCACCCACAAATATAAGTAGTTGGGTCCACAGTACTTTCGCTTACGTACGACTATTCGGTTATAATTGTGTTTTGAGAGAGGCAGTTTCTTTATGTCAAATAAGAAAAATTTTCTAGAGGTAGTCATAATCCTCTTTCGACACAAAAAGAAATTCATTTGTTCACGACTTTAAAAGACTGTTAAATTATTTATCTCGACACAGCAAGATGCAGAATTTTCTTAAATTAGCTTATGTTGAAAATTTTTAAAATGTGCGAATACACATATACTGAATAGAGCTTAATAATAGTACAAATACAATGGTTCCTCCATTTTCGTTCTCGCGTGGAAAATCCTCCTCAGGGAAAGATAAAGAAGCTGCATCCGTATCGAATTCGTTCCCACTATTTACTAAACGAAATGTATATACCTACATGTACTACGATCATTAATATAAATGATATGGAAAAGTCATAAGTATACCCAAACCCAGCTATACCGTCTCAGTGCCCCACCTGTGTCCTATCTTTTCCTTGTGTTTCTGCAGAGCGCGCTCCGCAACATCTTTGTTAACAAATTGAACGTAAGCCTCCCCAGTACTGCGGCCCGTGTAGTCTGTCGGTAGTGATATCCCGTTCGGAAGAATCTCCAACCCTGACCCACATATAATCAAACATCGATATTGTAGCTTATAGGCACCCATTAGAAAAAAGAAGTTATGGTCAAGTTTATTAAAACCCTTATAAAAGCAAAATTTTAAGGACTCTAAAATTGCGCACATACGTGCGCATTCTTTTTCTTTCTTTCTTCTTTCTCTTCGTGATTCTCCTTATACAGATATAAGACATTAAATTGCCACGTCCGAAAACCAAAGTTAAGAATTAAGCTCGATCACCAAGTTGCGCAATGAAAATATTTTCGTTCCGTTCGTACAAATTATAAAAATCATAAAACTGCGACACATTCGTATAGCACAACTCGGATCTTAGCGAAATCTTAAATCTTAACTGAGGCTAATCGTCGATATCAGAACACAGAAACTTCGCTCTTCAGATGGAATTTAATTTCATCTAATTCAATTTCGATACGTGCGTTCGAGCGAGAATTATCTCATTACTTTTAGTAGCTAATTTTAAAATAAGCATCTAATATTGTTAGAAAGCAATTGTTACAGCTTGCTAGAACTCATTGATGCAAGATAGTAATTTTAGTAATTTATGTTAAAGCCATCGAAAGTATTCCGTCGCTGCGTTCCTGAGACAAATTGTTGAATTTTATTTATTCATTTTTATCTTATGAAAAGGGACGTGTAAAAATATAAAAAAGCTACATATTTGAAAAAGATGAATAGGTATCTGTTTTCCAAGGATTAAATAAAATCTCAATGACATTTGATATCAATTAAAAAGCATTGATACTGGGTACTTTGATCGTTACATGCTAAGTACCTGAGAAGAATTGTGCAATTTCCTCTTTTGAACAACCAAACGGCAGGCCGCGCAATCTCACGCAACCATCGTCCATCGCATTCTCCAAATTAAGACCGCTCCTCTTCACGACCCATTCCATTTCGCCGCGTTTTGCTTTAAAAACTGAAACAGCAACATTATACATTTAGGTCCAGTGAGAAAGTAAAGGTAAAACCAATTATATTAAAGTATCTTACAATAATTGAAAACTGCTTTTTCTGTTAAACACAACCATTACATGTTAAAGGAATATAATAAATTAACCTTCGATATAACGGTGGCCCATGTGATCTCTGTCTCTTTTGCAAGCCTTCTCAATATCTTCTGGAGTATCCATTTCCACATAGGCTTCGCCGCTAGGGCGTCCCTCGCGGGACGTAGTCATATGAACTCCGTTCTTGCCATTTGAGATCGAACAATCGCCAAAGAATTTCATAATCTCATCTACAGTGGTAGACCATGGCAGTCCACGCACCTTAACGACATACCCTTCTTCCTCATGATCTCCACTACCACTCGACATGATTCTAATCTAATATAAAATTTTCCTTATAAATAATATCTGCAAACACAAAAACGAAATATTTTATAATCAATTTAACACAACGAAGTGAATGTAATTGTACAGAAAAATTATAATAGCGAGTTCAGTTAGACACACTAATGCACACTCAGTGCATATAAAGCCATTATAGACAATTTATGTATATTTAATATAAATGTAAAAACAGAAACTGCAAAATCCTCGATACTATTGGTAATGTTTGGTAAAATATGTATTTTAAATATATAGGGTGCATTTAGTATTACAGACCTTTTACTGAATGCTCAGGGAACAAAAAAAGAAGAAATATGTTTATTTATTATAACATTCATAATGTAGAGTATCTTATTTATTATAAACAGGGTTGGGTAAGTCAACTTTTTTTTTAAACTAAGTTAAAGTTAACAGCCTTGAAAATTTAACTTAATTAAAATACAAGTTAATCCATAATAAAATTAATTGAATTAAAAGTTAAGTTAATAAAAAAAAATTGAAAAGTTAAAAGTTAAATTTGATCCGAACGAACAACCAAAAAAAAAAAGAAAAAAGAAAAAGTTTATCTATTTTACATAATTTTTCGTATTTTTCCTTTCTCATAGCATATTTATTAAAGATTCTGGTTATTTTTGTTCGCAAGTAACGATTATACAATATAAAATTACTAAATTATATACTCATTGTCCCCTCGCATTGTGTCTGAGGATTGACTTGAAAAAAATCAAATTAAAAGTTAATAGTTACCGATAAAATGTAACTAAATTAAGTTAAAAAGTTAAGAGTCTAAAATGTAACTAAGTTAAGTTAAAATTAATTAACTATTTAACTTAACTTTTATCTTTTTAACTTAGCACCCAACCCTGGTTATAGATAATATTTAATATTATATTTCTTACTTACTAATTACTGTTTACTAATTCTAAGGCCACGAGCACTCAATAAGCAATATGAGTGACATAAAATTGCGCTCATATCGCTCACCTTAGAAAAATAATAAACAGTAATAAGAAATATAGTATTAAAGATTATTTATAATAGATAAAAATTATTCTATATTATATTATAATAAATAAACAATTAATTCTTTTTTTGCAAATTGAATACTCAGTGAGCAATTCATAATACTAAATGCACTCACATTTTTCCTAATTTATTAATTCAAAGTATTTGCATTTTATTTTAATACACTTAGATCAATATATAACTTTAATATGCTCTATTAACTTGATACCAAACTTGATTATATATATATATATATATATATGACTTAATTATATTACTTGGATACCAGCAATTTCGCAATTTTTCCAAAGATTAGATTCACATTACATGTTGAAATATGTAATGCGCTTTTTACGTTTCCTGGAGAAATTGTTTTTGCAAGAAACATACACTGATCACAAACAATAACAAAAAAAAAAGAGGAAAGAAAAACAAAAACCGGGACATACCAACAATTTCCGTCGATTTTCATATGCTGAATATTGATAGATAAATCGAAAAGAACGAGACACGGCTAAAGAGAAAGTAGGGGCAAATAATTTTCGATCGCAAAATAATTGTTCGGTTGATCGCGGCGTTCACTTTTAATCAACTCACAAGCAAAAATAATACAAAAGTCATGAAGAATTTAACCGACACCAAACGTTGGGTATTGTGACATATAGATCTATTTTCTATTCCTGCAGTAAATTGTTTTAGTCAAATATCAAATGTATATCAATTTTAATTGAAATTCCAAACATAAATACTAGTATAGTTATAAAAAAACAGACTCAATAGATGCACAAATATTTGATGAAATATCTCGCGGGGAATGCCATTACGACTGATGTTGGGAGAAGTAATGGCATTCAACAAGATTCATGACACCGACTCGCCAGACTTACCGCTGTCTAGGGCGTTGATATACTGTTGTTCCCGTTCTCGAGCGCAATGTCAGGTAACAACTAATTAGAGAAATATGCTCGAATCTCCACAATATTATCTTCAAAATCGTTTGCTGAATACTGCATACAAACGCTCGACACAACCGAAGTACCTGAAAATGCTTGGAAGCATCGAAACCGAAGATTCGTGAACAAAATGGTGGACGGTGACGACGCGTTCGGCAAGACGATCGATGCAAGCCGTGTTTCTAGGGCTGCGTTCCACTTAACGCTCACAACGCTCGTGGAATCATTTTATCCTTGTCGTTTATCAAATGTTAAACAAGGACAAACGATGCTCACGAGCGTTGCGAGCGTCAAGTGGAACGCAGCCCAGGATGCGTTCCAAAACTCGACTTCCGTCAACTCCGAGTATCTTTTATCCTTGTTCAACGTTCGGTGTACAACAAGGATAAAATGATACTTGGTTTGACAGAGTCGAGTTTTGGAACGCAGCCCAGAAGCACAACCGCTCAGGGTCACTTTATGAGACGCCGATTGGCTTAATCAACTGATTAGTCCATTGGAATTGGCCAATCACATTTATCACTTTTATTCTGCGCAGCCCCTCATTGTAGCCAACGTAACGAGTCCCGTCGCACCGCCGTGATTCTTGCCAGATCGTTCATGCACCGTCCCGCAGTTTGAAAAAGAGAGAAAGGAATTAGGGAAGGGAGAAGAGAATAGTACAAGAGAAACCGGACAATTTAGTGGACTGACGACGACGTAGCGAGCGGCTTGGGTTGTGTGATTCGGACGGCAATTCGTCTCCCCGGTATAGCAGCGTTTACAGGACAAGGAGAGCAAGTAGCATTGTGAGGAAGAGGAGGGCGATCGCACGCGCGACTCGCGAGTGTGGCGGCCGGCTGGCTGGCACGTTCTCGTCGTCGTCGTCGTCGTCGTCGTCGTCATAATCGCACAGTCCGTTGTCTTCACTCGTTACGCGTCTAGTTGAGCAAGGAGCGCACACAGCGGACCTGAGCAGACCACGCGACCGAGCGGAACGGGCGAGAGCGGACCCAACAAGCGGAGCAACTCAGCCACAGCTACGACGAGCCCGTCACGATGAGTTTTCTATTGTGAGTCTCTTCTTCGCCTCCGCGACTTTCTCCTCCCCGACCGTCACCGTCGAGTCGAGTCGAATTAAATCGCCGCCCTCCGATCGATACGTCCTCGTACTTCCTACGAGGACGAGACAGAACGAAGCCACTGGAGAAATTTTAATCTTATTCACCTCCTTTTGTGACAGCTGATGATTTATTTTTATTTAGAAAAGATTCCGCTAATCTTTGTTTCTTATTCTATTCCAGGATGTCCTCTTTTCTCTCTTTTTCTTTCATATCTAAAATTAATATTCGAATTTTTGTTCTCCACGACGAATTCGACGAGGATGACATTAATTTTGATGCCGTCTACCGGTGGATCGATCAAGAGTAAAAATAGCGCGCTTATTGTGCGGGAGGTTCTTCTTTGGCGCGTCTTCCTGCGGGACCCACCATGTTCCTCGAACGTCAGGATTATCGCTCGACGCGGCACGTAATCTATGAATCATCTGTCTCGGTGGCCGCGCCTTGTACTCCTCGTCATCGAGAGTGCCACGATGTCGACGTTTTCGGAGCCACTTTGACATTCGTGATAAATAACGCCGTCGCTTTCTGCGTGCGCGTGATCACGATCAGCTGAGCGTCGCGATCGAGCAGGGTTCCTTTTTTTTTAACTGTGACTTATTTACATTTTTCGTGTTTGTGAAAGAAAATATGTTTTGCCTTTTTTTTGTTTAGAGAAAAAAAGCGATGGCCAGAGAAAGTGTATAGAGATATAGATAAAGAAGAAAAGAAAAAAAGAGTGAAGGGAAGGGAGAGGAAGATAACGTTGCGTTTTTCTACCTGCCTCTTGTTCACTGTACATATCTTTACGTCATTCTTTTATTTCAAAAGTGACACAACTAAAAAAAATGATATATTAATTTTTTACCATAAGTTAGATGAAAATTACTCCATCGATCATCTCTCTCTTTCTCTCTCTCAAAAGTAATTTAACTTTACAGTCTATCCATCAAATAGCATTTGTATCATTCTTAAAATTTTTGAAGAAATAATATTAGATTGATGCAAGTAAAATGTCGGTTTTCCGTATTATAAAATGATGGTATTCCTTTTCCAATATATTCTAAAATATTTTTAAAAAATTAGCGATTATACCATTCGATAGAGCAAAGTTTCAGCTTTATGAATCTATATTTTTTTTTATTGTGATATAATGATTTTTAATGGAGTTTTATGAGCAATTAAAGTCAGAATGCTCTTTTTATTTAATCCACGAGTAATTCAGGAACAATAAATCGTAGGAACATTATTAAAAAACGATTTTGTAGGGAATGAGGGATTTCAAACTTTTACGATAGATAGTCAAAAATTTTCCCAATTTTTTTTCGGCACGTGACAGACCTACGAAGTGAGAAGAAAATTTTTCATTTTTTTCAGCTTGTAGTTTTCTATATGTAAAAATTACCAAACTCACATAAACTCAAAAAATATGGTAAGTTTTTGAAAGTAAAGTTTTCACAAGCTTTAAAATCCTTTTTTAAATTTAAATTTCATTTTTTAATGAAGTTACAGCTGCTCTTAATAGTAATACACAAGAAAACGTCATTTTATTTGCATCAATCTAATACCTTCTATCAGAGTAACACATTTTGAATTGTGTCATTTTTATAAATAAAAAGGAATCTTCTGCAGAGAACATTTAGAGTTAATATAGTTTGAAAAAGAAATTGTTAATGATATTTCGAGTTATGTCACTTTTGATGAATTATTTCAGATTTGTTATAATTTTGTAAGATATCAAAATCATCACAACTCAAAAAAGATAATTTTTTTTAAAGTTATAAAACGAAAATGACAAAAATAAAGATTATATTTATAGAAAAGAGATTTCTGAATTCAATACTATTATTCTTCGATTTATATTGTAAAATAGACTCGATGCAGGAAACGATCATATTTATTATTGAGAGAAAAATGTACATTCTTAAATAAAGAATTCTTTCATTCTTAAAACTAGAATGAAATTAAATGAAATTAGAGATTAAAAAGAAATCTATATATATATTTTTTTTTATTTTATCTACCAGTTTTAAACGTTTTATATTTTAAATATGTATATACTTAACACTTTATATTTCTAACATTGAGACTCGATCGGGTTCGAAACGCCGTTTGTGTATTTTTTGTTTTATTTCTTAATTATATTATATCTTCAATTTAAACATTGTTTTCTTATGGTTCGTAGCTCTTCTCAACACTTTTATTATTAATTTATATTAATTGAACCATATTACACGATGTATTTTAAATGACATTATTTAGCACATCGCCTCAAAAACTGTGGCATTGTGCGTTATAATATCGGGTAAAGATTTATTCTAAACGTAAGAATATATAATACATTTATGTGTTACTCTTATCTCAAGACAATAAGGCTGCTTTCCTTTTAGGAGACAATCGACACAAGTATTTTAATTTTGTTATTCATTGAATGTCAAGAAGAATAGAACGACGTTTATGTCGACTGTATCTCCTAAAAGGAAAGCAACTTAAGTCAATCTTATTTAGTTCGAGGGAGGAATTATTGGTCTAATTTTAATATTATTTTATTTTTATACTGCACAAAATTGCGATAAGATTAAATACGTTAAGAAGTATGTACAAGAAGGAAGATATCATATAAATACTAGATTTATTATTAGATAAATTAATGGCAGAGTTAACTGCCGACTTGTTATTGATAAGATTTAAAACTGGCAGACTGAAAAACTGAACAAAAAAGGAAGAATATTTTTTGTCTTTTTATCAAAAGAGATGTTATATTTTTTGCCGATATTATTTGATTAGTTAATAATTTTCTGTTAAGTTGAAAAATAGTTTTTTTCTTTTTTAAAAAATTATATTTTTTTTATCACTTTTGAAGTAAAAAAACGATATATATCTTCATTTGAATATTTGGATTCTTCATCTAAACATTTTAGGAATATAAAAAAGTGCAGCTAAATGGAGAATTTATTCTTATTATTATTAAAGAAATGCAATCTTTGATAAATCAGAAAATAAAATTATTGAAAAAAATTATAATGAATTAAAATAACATAATGGAGTCTTAGAATCACATATGTTATATACATTCATCTCTCAGATTTTAATTAAACACCTAATGTTTGAAATTTTTTAAATCTTATCAGTAATATAAGTGTCATTAATAAGCATTGATAGTTAACTGATTGCCATTGATTTATCTATAATGATAAATAGCTTATTCATGTGACATCTTTCTTCTTTGTTGTGTTTCATACTTCAGATTTTTAAGTGAAGATATGCAATTATTATTGTATAAGAAATATCAAACTACAATATTAAAATAATTTTGAATCTCTCATAATAGCAAATAGAAATCACAGATACGATCTTCTAATGTCTATCCTTTCTTTTTTAAGTGGGAGTAGGTCTTCCAAGACTTTTAAACCAAAGAAGAACATCCCAGAGGGTACTCATCAATATGACCTGATGAAGCATGCCGCTGCTACATTAGGCTCCGGTAATCTGCGATTGGCCGTAATGCTTCCTGAAGGAGAGGATTTGAACGAATGGGTCGCTGTTAATAGTAAGTCGAAATATTAATTTGTTTTTATTTCCATTATTATCTTTATATCAACCAAATCAACAAGATCTAAACGTTTATCTCTTTCCTTCAGCTGTTGATTTTTTCAATCAAATCAACATGTTATACGGTACCATCACAGAATTCTGTACAGAGGAAAGTTGTCCCATCATGTCAGCCGGACCGAAATACGAATACCACTGGGCCGATGGTCACACGGTGAAAAAGCCTATCAAATGCTCAGCACCCAAATACATAGACTACTTAATGACCTGGGTGCAGGATCAATTGGACGACGAGACTCTATTTCCATCCAAAATCGGTAATTATATAATTTTCTTCACGTGCTTTCTTTCTCGTTGATCATCCCGAATAGAAAACTAATTCTCGATTATTTTCTTTGCAGGAGTTCCTTTCCCCAAGAATTTCTTATCTATTGCAAAAACTATTCTGAAGCGGT
The DNA here is from genome assembly GCF_001594055.1 of Mycetomoellerius zeteki. Classification (NCBI taxonomy): domain Eukaryota; kingdom Metazoa; phylum Arthropoda; class Insecta; order Hymenoptera; family Formicidae; genus Mycetomoellerius; species Mycetomoellerius zeteki. Next base: position 1,925,557 of record NW_017256458.1, read on the forward strand.
TATTCAGAGTATATGCTCACATCTATCATCAACATTTTAGTGAAGTCGTGCAGCTCGGTGAAGAGGCGCATTTAAATACGTCGTTCAAGCATTTCATATTTTTCGTTCAGGTATACAATCGTATTTTTTTTTTTTTTTTTTTGAGGAGAGCATAAGATGGTACCATTTGTTTGACCTTGGTTAGCATTGTCAAAGTGGGAGCAAGGCTACGTTGAATTTTTTAAATGGAACCCCACATTTTTTTTATTACATTTTCTTGTAGCTTACCTCGAAAGCTTTTCAAAACACTATAATAAAATATTTTTTCATTAAGTATTTTTCGAGTTATAAGGCTCAAAAGTTACAGTACAGTCGGTATTAGCATTACGCAAGTTGTCCGACCGACGGTTAAAACCTCTTGAATGTTCAGGATCATGTCCTGGATAACATTTGTCAAGATCAAGGCCATTGGAGATTATTCCTCTTATTTTCATTTTTGCACTAAAAATTTATTTTTACGTAAAAATGAAAATAAGAGGTACAATCTCCATTGACCTTGATCTTGACAAATGTTATCCAGGACATGATCCTGAACAACATTCAAGAGGTTTTAGCCATCGGTCGGACACCTTATGTAATGCTAATGCCGGCAATATTATAACTTTCAAGCCTCATAACTCAAAAAACTCATACTTAATGAAAATGAACTTAATTATAGTGTTTTGGAAAGCTCTCAAGAGCTACCCAAGGTCAAACAAATGGTACCATCTTATGCTCTCCTTAAAGTCATAGAACTTTTCTCTGAACATATTAGAACATATTTGACATACATTTTCAGAGATAATAGCTTGTAACACTTTACATGGGCCATCCTGTATATATATGTATATATATATTATTTTAATTTAATTATTTGATTTTATTCCTGATATTTAATATATAATATCGCATTGTAGGAATTTAATTTGATCGAGAGAAGAGAATTGGCACCTTTGCAGGAGTTAATAGAGAAACTGACGGCGAAAGACGCACGATGAGTCCGTCTACCGTCTACGAGCCACTCGTCCTCTCGAAACTTTTCCAAAGAATCTCTCAACCATGCTATCTTCGCTAACCCGCACATATAATTACATTATTTAAACTGATCTATTAATCGCTAACTCCACGATCTGCCTCTGTTTGGAAAAACTAGCGGCAAAAACGTGTCACCGTTTCGGAAACAAGCGACTGATAACGCGAGAAAATGCCTACAGTGTTCGCTCTGAAACCTCATTCTTCTCTGACGGCGCATAGATATATTCTGTATATTCACTACGTGCATACACACATACAAAAAGAGAGAGAAAAAACTTAGCGAGTGGATAAGGACAACGAGACGGAAGTTATGAGACGGCGCGTTCGACTTTGTGACTCGGTTTTCTCCAAACGTTCTCTAAGCACGTTTCAATCGTAATTTATCAATTGCACTGCTGATACAGAAAGGAGAGATGATTCATGTTTAAGTACAAAGTGCACATTTCGAGGAAAAGAATTCGAAAATGCTAGATACACGCGTCTCTTCGCAAGCGAACAAGATTAATCGTAATGCTCGTGGATATTTTGCAATTTTGTTATTATCTGCTGCTCTACTATCGGATGTAAAAATACTGTCGCTATTATATCTGTAGAAATTACCGATGCTTCGTACGGCTATGTACGAATGCGACGGCATATCGTGAATTTCGTATGGTTACTTTTACGTTTAGGAATAGTTTTGTAGACAATTATTTCCTATCATTTCTCGGATTAGCATCCCGTATTTCTTATCGAGAAACTGCACATTGTTGATATAATAACATATTATATATATAGTGCCGTTAAAAAGGAAAGAAGAGTTAACGCGCAATGCTATCGCATCATTATGTAACGACTACTTTAAGATATCGTCCTGTTAAGCGCTTATAGACTTATTTATACGACTAGGGTTTTTGTATGCGTTTTATCTCCGTAGAAAGTGATATTTCCTGCTTCAGACGCTTTTCAGATACCGGTAGTTAGACCGTTTATATCGTCTTACTGCAATTTCTCGTGTAATTCTCGTCAATTTTTAATTTCCGTTTTCTAGGAATTAATGTTATGAACGTCATCGATAAAAAAACTATCACATGTCTTTGTTCCGTGAATGTCGTGAATGATGTAACGTAATATTTCACTGACTCATGTTTATCTTCGTCTGTCTCCGCCTAATTGAATTTATGCTGCATTAATGAATGATAGATTTCTAGCAGCACTTTAATCGTCCACAAAGTTCGAATCCGCAACGTTCGACTTCGAATACTTTTTTTTTAGTCGGTACTTAATAGCGATTTTATATCTCGGGTTAAAAGTGCGTTGCGAGTTGCAAGTGTCGAGTTATCTTCAATAATTGATCAACATCGCCGACAGTTATCGCCACTTATATATGGCCCGATTCGTTATGAACGTATTAAGTAATTCGTCGTTTTTTTCGACATGTTACGCGTGCGATAATAAATGAAATCTTTAGGAAATTCCAAAGTGCTGAGAAAAAAGTTTTAAAAAGGAAAACATATTTTTTTCATTGCAGTAGACGTTAAGAGTTCGATCGCGTGAACCTCGTATATATGTATACGTATACACAAATCGCATATACATATATTGATGTATTTTATTATAACGACACAAGATAGTGATTAACGGCAGCGAAATAAGGTGATAACGCCGTGAAACGAAGACGGTGCGTATATACGATGAATGTAGACATAAATGATAATGATAGTAACAGTAATATTGTATTCGGTACTTAAGGAAAGATAGTAAAACGTAGTGAGAGCGAGAGTAAAAAAAAACCAGCTCGCATTTGCCTGCGTTCTTCAGAGATCGTTAGAAATAGCGTCCGTTTGTGATTGCGATGGACGATAGTCTTCTACTAGAGAACTACGTTCTCGACGATCCAACCGACTACAGATGGCTATTTTTTATCTTATACGCGTTTATACGAGTATTAGTGATTCTCTCGACGCCAACCCGCAACTGCTATCCATTCGTGATGTTTAGACGCTTACCTTAGCAACGTTCCCGATCGGAGAACACTCTCTCCCTTTCCTCTTGAGCAACTTTCCGCGGCGCGAGTGCCTCAAACGCGACACTGTCCGACACGGTCGTGCAAAAAAAAAACCTGATATTCTGCAAATATGTTAGAAGTTATTTTAAAACGTTACGCACGAAAAATTAGCAAAAGATTAAAACTGCGCCGAAAGAACTGAACTGACGAGGATAAGTTCTCGAGTATTCGCGCAAGTTCTTTTATAGATCTCTATTAGATATAAAGAAAGTAAGTTTTCGAGGAAATTTTCAAATTCTTAACTGAACATCTCGAGGGAGAAAGATGTTTGTCTTTCAAGATTGTTCCTCATTTTCGGCTCTTTTAGCGTTAAAATTATGTATTAAAATTATGCTAAGTAATTTGTTGAGGGTGAACGTACGCAAGGTGAAAATTTAACACGAGATTTGTAGAGGCCGATTCGGTGGTTCTGATAATCTGATCGGTCGAGTTGCGAATACGAATGATAACTCGATCGCATCGGGTGGAAGGACCATATTTATGCTAGAAATCCTCTCGAGAGCATTTCTTTATAGAGAAGACGATCGTGTTGAGATGAGGTTGTATTCTCTTCGTTCGGAACGGCCTTTTCGCGGAGAGTTCTCAGCGACCAACTTTCCGCTCGTTTGATAGTAACGCTAGTGATATATGTGCAATGTAAATAATATTTTTCACATTAAACAGGAAAACCCCGGCGTCCTAATCATGGCGCATGGACCGCGTCTAAAATGTTTATAGTCCTGAATATAATCTTGTAATCTTTCTGTAATAAATATCGTTCCGATTGTATTCGCTCGCTTCTCTCTCTCTCTCTCTCTCTCTTCCCCTCCCTCTCTCCCTCCCTTCCTCCTTATTATAAACAATATAAGTTACATATAAACTTATTATAGTTATTATTATAGTTAATGAGAAAAACAAAAATTAACTCCTGTTTATATAATTATTTTTGTTTGCATCAATTTTCAAAAATTTATATAGATTATCCCATTTTATTTTAAATAGTTAATTTTCTTCGAAATTATTGATAATACAAAAAAATGTTTCAGATGAAAAATGAAGTGGTTTCGAGGATGTATTTTAGTCATGTTGTTTTCTTTTTAGGTACCGAAAAGAAATGTGAAAGTTACCTTCAATCTCTTAAACGGGATTGTATAGGTAATTTTTTTTCACATGGTATGATCCCTCTAAATCTGCACACATATAAAAATATAAAAATACCAAAATAGAGATATTGAAAAATCAAATAGTTTATGAGATATTTTATACTTTATTCTGGCAAATTATGATACGAAATATAAAATATCTCAAATCTAAAAAAAAATCTAAAAAAATATTTGAATTAACAATTATCTAAATTATTGATTTATTGATGTCCCTACTTTTATGTGCAGGTGAACGTATTAGGTGAAAAAATTCCATTTTAAAAAGTGAAGATGATTTTCGAACTTTTTGGCGCCTTAACATAGTAAAAAAGACACCATGTATAACACTCAATATGTGTGGAAGATGCTATGTAGATTATTTTAATTTTTGTTTAGCCCTTCTATTATCACTGTAAGATTTATTTCCTTTCTTTTTTCTTGTGTATACAAAGCGTTTCGAAATTATAGATAAAAATGAAACTGGCTAATAGAATCCACAAACACGTAACAAAACTTGAATTCAACAACATTATCACATATGTGATAATGTTGTTAAGGTCATGACTCTGAAAGACTTCCAACAAGTTTTAGGTAGCTTTCACTCTCGACTCTTGTCCTCCCCCCCTCTGCAAAGGGCGCACGACTTTCACCCTCGACTCTCCCCCCCCCATCAAACAGTATAATTACGGAAGTCGGACAACATATATCAAGGTCAAGATCATTGGCGCGGTATCCATTAAGGGGGGAGGATCATATAAACAGGCGTTTTTTTACGAATTTATTTAAAAGAAATGAATAGGTTTATTAAATTTTGGTAAAAAAACATCGTAATATTGACAATAAATTCTGTCAGAAAAAATTTTTTTAGTGCTATAAAAATTCAAAATGGCGTTACAGCTGCTCAAGGATGACTCGTTTTTTTTGCGCCGTGCAGGCTACAGGTCGTCCTAATTATCTGAAATAAAAAAACCAAAATTTTTTTCGTTAAAATATGATCTTGCGCAGATCTTGAACCTAAATTTAAAAAAAAGAATCGAAAATTAAAAATTAGGACACTTTTAAAAAAAAATCGATCTTTCTTTTTACAAACAATTTGTTATAAACAATATTTATTATTGATTTTTTAATGATATTTTAGGTTCAAGATATGGTCAATAAGTTAAAGAATATCTGTGTAAAATTTGAAGTCGATCGGTCAATTAATTTTTGAGCTAGGTTGCACGGCGTGCGAAAAAATGTGTTTTGAGAAAAACGCGTTTAAAGTTTTCGATAGGAAAAAGTAGTATTCAATTAATGATTAAGTAGACATACCGCTATATAAGTTTAATCTGCAATGCCAATCTAATATGCTTTCCTCCTCTGCGAAATCGTCCATTTGAGCCGTTAATTCCTGTTTTCGAGCTGTCCTGGCCTCTTTTGATCTGCTATGGCTTCTATGATTCGGTCTATTCACGCGATTAGTGTCGTACGTATTGGCGAAAGTTTAATGCCAATTTGGGTTTATAACATCAAAAATACATTCTTTAGATGTTAAATGAATTTTATAAGCAATAAAAAAAAAGTGTCGAAAAATTCGATTTTACATGACCCTCCCCCCTTAATAGAGGAAAGTCCCCTATTATGAGATAGGCGCCTAATATGAGATAGCAGCGTTTCTGCTAAACTAATAAACGCTATCTATTGGTTCCACTATGAATTTATTGCTCTTGGATTGAAAACTATTTAGTAAAGTTCAGTATTAGATCATGCCTGTAGTTATTGTAAAACAAAATTTTAGAATTTGGATGTCTTCAAGTTTTATTGAGATGACCATTTAAACCTTGTTTATTATTTAATAAATAAATATTTGGCAATAAAATCTTCATGTAGTGATAGAGTAAGGTTGTAGTAATAGAAAAATACGGGATATGTTGAATTGTTTAATTATAGAAGTTAGATTTGATGATCGTAAAGCTATAAGGCGTGGAAATCGTAATATGAGATACCAGGGTATTCCTAATATGAAATATTAGGAATGCTATAGTATGTTATAGTAAAAATCGTTGCTAAAGTATAAATGTTATTGTACAATAATAAAAAAGACAACCGGAATGAATGTCGAGTGCCGGAATGAGCGTTGAGTGAGTGTGAATCTGCGATGCTTGATTCCAACTACCAGAAAACAAGTTCTAAATATAATCTATTGTATGCTCATTTTTCGCGCACGCTGGCTATGTTTGTTCGTATTTTAGAAACATTAAATAAAGTTTTTTAATTGCAATATTGATATACTTTCCGTTTTACTATCGATTTTTCGGGACATCTCATATTAGGAGCACAATTTTTTCATTTTGCGTTTTGCTCACTTTTTACATTTCTTTAATTTAAAAAAAAATGGAATTTGAATTAAATTTTAGGTAACATCATCTTAAAGCTTATTACAGTATATGTGTGTGTGTGTGTGTGTAATCGTATAAAGAAATTAGCTTATAAAATAAAAAATTAAAAATACTTAACTTGAAATTAAATGTCTATACCATATATACCGATCGAAGCTAGATCTTTAATGCTTAAATAATTCAATGTGATACATTGAACTCGGCGACGCCACCCAAGGTCAAGCGAATGTGATCAGTGAACAGATCTTTTCAAACTCTGCAACTTTTATCTGAAACATTTTTTCAAAAATGCATACTTTCCGAGATATTCAGCCGACTCAGAACTTTTGGCAGGCAGTGCATATACTATGGATGTATACATGCATATATATCATGTATCACATTGAATTATTTAAAGAAAAGAATGGTTTTACTGAATTATTTAAAAATGTATCTAGATGTAGATCTGAAAACAATTTTGTTGGAAAGAACGTCCAAATTGGTTGCTATAATGTCTTACTTCTGTTACTAAAATTTTCTGCAGCATTGCCCATCATGCTTGAGACTCAATTCTGCATAATAAATTATTTTTAGATATGTGTGTCTATTTAAATGTTTACATATTTAATTCAGCAAAATTGTTTGTTTTTTGTATACATTAACATAATCTTGAATATTATAAGATAATCGAGCGACCCGATCGAGTCTCAGTGCTAAAGGTGATATACATATTTCGTGAAATTGATCCGTATATTATAATATTTTTTTACTTCGAAAAAAAATTATGACGTAGATGATCGAATATATGAGACAAAAAGTCACATAGTGCGAATAAACCACAAAAACTTGACAGAGAATAACAAATGTCTGTAGAATTAAAATCAGAAAATATATATACGTTCTGGAGAATGAGAAAAAAGCAAAGAGTAGAATGTATACTCCACACTTTACTTGTCCCACTTGTCGCTTTTTCAAACTCGTTTGCCGGCTGTCTTTTCGTGCGTTATCGATGCGAAATAAGAATCAGTCATGAATGGTCGTGGACCGTGACGGATGTATCTGGATAATCCTCGTTTAGTTCGAAAGCTGTGAATCTGATGAAGATTATCTCGACAAGATTCTTTAGAGCGTAATGTTACAGTGTACTTCCTTGAAAATTCATAAAAATCAGGTAAGATAATTAAATTAAACTTTATCTCAATTTTCTTCTTTATATTTATTAATACAATAAAATAATGCCGATTCACGATAATGAGGATCGCAAAAAAATTATGACGTAGATGTTTGAATAGATGAGACTAAAGAGTTATATAAATGCGAATAGACTATAAAATCTTGACAAAAAATAAAAAATCGTAATAATTAATGTCTGTAGAATTTAAATCAATAGAAAATATGCATTCTGCAGAATGACAAAAAATCAATGTAATAAATATACTCCACACTTTGTTTGTTCCACTTGTTACTTCTTTGCGATTGCGATTATTTTAAATAAATCAAGTTTCATATCGATATTCTGTGTTGGCTCTAATCAGCGTTATTTTATTGCAAATACAGAAGTGTTCTATATCATATATTATTGTTGTATATAAAATTGTGATACTTCAATTTTGGGTGAACATGCAATGTCCCGAAAAATCACAATCCCGAAAACTGAAAACTAAGACAATGTCTCGAAATGTCACAGTCCCAAAATTTAAGAAAAATTCGACAATTTCCCGAAAAGACAATCCCGAAATCTCTCTCTCTCTCTCTCTCTCTCTCTCTCTCTCTCTCTTAAATATGAGACAATATCTCGAAAAGTTAAAATCCCGAACTTTAAGAAGTGCGACAGTGTCCCGAAAAATCATAATCTAAAAGTATAGTATATACAGATAAAAAAGACAGTATATATAGATAAGGTATATAAGATAAAAAGCAAAAAGTATATACAGATAAACAAATATACAGATTATAAACCAATATTGAAATATATATTTCAGAAATCATTTAGAATTCATTTGCGGTACAGTAACGACCATTTTGAAGAAGCTGTTCAAAAAGCTTCTCTACATACCCCATAAGCGGAGATATTACGATGCAAAATGCGCTATATGAGACATCGATTCAATCATTATTTGCGATATTATGTAGGGTAAAGTTGCCAAAATCGCACCGGCTCTTAAATCGCACTACCTCGCTTAAAAATTCAATTATTGTATTTATATACTTTCTTATGGGTTATTTAAGATCTACATGATACTGTAATGCTACTCTATTATATTCGTGACATGAAGTGCAACAAGAGTATTGTTATTTACATAAATAAAAAAATTGTGATAGCGTTGCTTTTTTTCAACGTATTTCATAGCAGAATTACAGAAAATATAAGTTAAATAGCCTAAGTCTTGACCATTTGTCGTGATTAGAATATTATTAAAATTAAATTAATAGGATTAAAGTTTGTTTTACATTTTTTTATAGATAAAATAAATAAAATTTAAATTTAAATTTAAATTTAAAATTTAAAATTTAAATTCTATTAAATTCTATTAAATTTAAATTTTTTTAAATTCTTTTAAATTCTATTAAATTCTATTAAATTTAAATTTTTTTAAATTTAAATTCTATCTCTCTTCTTCAAATTCATACTATAAAGGCATGTAACAGAGTAGTTGCGAGAAAATTACTCCCACTCTTTCTTTTTTCTGACTTCTGTGGCGTAAATCCCAGCGCGGCGTATTTACCGGAATTACCTTAACTTAATTATAATTCTGTTATATCTAGGTTATTTATATTCAAATAACATTGTTGCTCACATACATTTGCATTCTGATTGATTTCTTTTATAATGGATTGATCACAAGTCGAACTTATGTTATAATTTAAACTTTTTTTAGTACTTGTTGAATATATATGGTAAGTACGATAAGATAATATAACCAAGATTGTGGGAAATAACGCGTTATTTGTAACGACGTTACATTTTCGTTTTTTTTTGTAACGATTTGATATAATGCCGTTGTTTTTTTTATTAATAATGAAAAAGTAACGACGTTACATTTTCTTTAGTAACAAGTAACGAAATTGACCCCGTTACTTTAGTATCGCTACTTTTTTATAGGCCGTCACGGACATTAAAGATTGTAGGTACTAAATAAACAAAAAATTTTTTGTCTATTTTTGTTTCATTCACTATCCTCGCTTTAGCATAAGAACACTAAAAACTAAAATATCTATTATATAATAAAATACCATAGAATTAATCATAAGTATGTAAAATATTAATAAAAGATAAAATGTTCAAAGATAAATATCTTTCTAAATATTTTATATGTAGTTTATTTTTTGTCTTAGAAATCTGTTTTGACATTTAAAAAAATGTAATACTAAGTATATACAGAAGACAGATTTATTTATCAATTTTGACGAAAAGATTATTCGACGCGTTTTTGAACGAATCTGATAGAGTTCCTTACCTGAATAAATCATTAACTTTAATCATTAATATCTCGGTTCACCGGGCAGAGCGACACTTTTTTTTCCAGATTTATTCATTTCATGCGAAAACGCGTCGAATATCTTCTTGCGTCATGAATATAAAATCGACTTAACTGTAAATCGAAGGATTTATCAATTTAAAATAATCAGTGTATTCGATTCGTTTGTAAAACAAAGAATTAGGATAGTCTCATCAATAAAATAATCATGAATTGCGCTTCGTTGCCTTTTTAACGGTAAATCGTGCGGGATGTGACCTAGAACCTCGAGGAAGTGTCCACAAAGTATTGCGTTAGACATCCGTGCATGGGATTAACGTAAGTGATTGCATCTTTCATAAAACTAAAATCGGCTCTGTGTAATGAACAGTTTCTCTTAGTAATAATACTTCGCGATATTTCACGTGGATGTTAAATTAAGTAATATATTCACACGTCCATTTTCATTGCTTTTCAGAAAAGTTTTGTAAACAAATGACGAAACATTTATATTTAGCGATGATCCTATAATCGAACAACCTGATTTATAAATACTTACCTTTTATATCAAAAGCACGTCAATTGTAGTTATATTGTGCTTACTTCTCAAAATATTATAACAATATTTCGAATATCCATATTTTACTTTTTTTTCGCTTGATTATCGAAAAAGTCTGACAGAATTTCTCACTAAATTCAATAATTAATATTAAAGTTGTACCTTAATATATCGAGACAACTATCGATCTTCTTTTTTTTATTGTTGGAACATCCTCTTAAAGATATTTCCTCTGTTGATGATTCCGACGACTTTATAAATAGTGTTAAATTAAATGTATAAATTAAAAATTTTGTAATTCCAGTCGCACATGTCTCCCGTAATTAACACAAGCGTGTTTTGACAGTCAGTGGGACTTATGATAACATCGATGGATCAATTAGAAACAATCATGTGGAATAAATTGCAATAACGTAGCAAAACGCGTTTTGGAGTTTCCATTCATTATTAAACATCCTCTATTACAGTGATCTCTGTTTTGTTCATTCTGTGAGTTTAAGTTAATAATATAAAATGCACCTGGTAATATTTCGTGAACTAAAAATAAAATTTTTCTCCTTATTTAGGACATCCGAAATCTTTAACCTGCATGAATCGCACACAACGTGACTAATCTCAAAATTGCAAAGCTGAGAAATTCGAAGTCTTTAAAGAGAAACACGTAATAAAGATTTTTTTTAAGCGATAAGAATAATTGATATTATGGAAAGATTATAAATTCACTTCAGATTTTATGTCTTAACGATTTATGTCTTAACAATATAAAAGAAATTGTCAGAACAGTTATATCGTCCTATACAGAAGATTTAAGCGATGAGGATAATAAAGTACTGCTTATTTTTTCTACGTTGTTTGCTCGGGCCTTTCTTCAAATTGAGAGGTTTAAAAAAGAGACTACGATGCCCACCGATCGAAGATCATATTTTGCTACTGTCGGCGACAGAAATTGCCCAGAAAATTCGTAAGAGAGAAGTAAGTTTACTGTCGCTCTGTTGATTAGACTCGAAAGATTTTACTCATCTTAGAAGGCAATATATTACAATATATTATTGCCAAATTGATGCGTGCACTGAAATATCACTTAAATATAATTGAATCAAAATTATTCAAAGTTAATAACTTAATTTTCGACAGATCAGCTCCGAAGAAGTGATCGTCACGTATGTGAAGCGATGCAAGAAAGTGAATCCGTTGATCAATGCTATTGTAGAAGATCGTTTCGATGCGGCAATTCAAGAGGCACGTGAAATCGATAATTTCCTACAATCAACGATAATAGACGAGGCGAAAATTGCAAACGAGAAACCGTTACTCGGGCTACCTGTCACAATTAAACAAAGTATTGCTGTTCGAGGTGAGTTATGTACTTTCATCTTTCCACAATTTAAATGCATATTGTATATAAAGTTTAATTACATTAAATCGATATATACATATATTTGCTTGTGGAATTAACTACAATGGAATTTTATGTAATAATATGAAATTATCCTAAATTTTATATTTGATCGATGTTTGTCAAAACTATTAACTCACGTTCACATTTGTTGTCCGTGTAAATTTCCAAATATACACTACGGTCAATAGTTCCAGCACGTCTTACGTTTTTGCATTCCAATTTTATTGTTGACATTAATAAACATTTGGATATCACACGCACACGCACACGCACACACACGCGCGCGCGCGCGCACAAAACTAATTATAAGAAAATAAAAATAAGAAAATAGAAACAATAATTAATAGCTCTATAGAATTATATCAAGCGCGAGATATTAAGATCGCTAGTTTTTCTAATATTAATGTTTCTTTCCTTTCTTTCTATTTGAATTACTTTGAACAACTCATTATTAGCACATATGACTACGATCTGGTAATTCACACGGTTTAATGAAATGTTTTCCTATCAGTTAACTCATCCTAATAGATAAGCTGCTTTTCTTAGAATTTATGTTGAAATATGTTATTACGTTAGACATCGTTTTACCATTCCATATTCTGATTACTATGCATGTATAAAGTGGCGTATTGACGTATTTAAATTTTAAATAAATTAAAAATTGATTCCCCAGAGATCTTTAGACTTCCAGAAAGGTCATACTCAAGTACTTTGCATACATTATTTTAAATAGCAAATAATAAATTAATTTTAATTCTGCTACTCATCACAAGTGTCAGGAACTTGTGTACCAAAAATTAATGTAAAAATTTTTTAATTTCCGAGTTCTCTGAAATGAAAAGTAATATTTATTATACTTTATATAATTTTTACAAATATTGTATATAGGGGAAAATGGGTGAATTGTGCGCTTTTAAGGGAAATTTATTCAATATATTTATTATATTACAATATAAATATATATTAAA
>NW_017256458.1:1939072-1951338 GCF_001594055.1 Mycetomoellerius zeteki
GTCCGACAACCATATCGGCACGTAATTATAATTTCTGAAAATTAATTCATTTAAAAATGAATTTAAAATAGTTCAACATCTTATATAACGTTCAGACCGTTATTGGCGCTTCTTAATGTATTTAACATATAAGCGATCTTTCAATCTTATTATTGTTCTACTTTAATTGTGAAAAACTTTTGTATATGGATAATGATATTGTGTGGAAACTGCAGATGTAAGTGACTTTCTATTTTTCTAATGATTTTTCTAGTGATTATGTATATGTGCTTATACATATAATGTGATTAATTAATCAAAATAATTGGCGATGTAATTACCATTTTTGAAAAACATACTTTAAGTTTATTTCAATAAACTTGTAATCTGTAAACAGATTATAAAACTCTTAAATTTTAAGTACTTCAGAAATATTTAAATATCATTTTTGAAGTACTAAAAATAGTTGAAAACTTTTTGGTAATATTTCAAAAAGATTGCAAATTCTTTCTGTAACATTTCATTAATCTTTCAACAAGGTTTCATGTGCAAGAATCGGACATTTTGCTACTCCAAAGCTGTCTCAGGCATATTTTGCAATTTTTATGAAATGTTTCACTTTTCAATTGAAATATTTCCGAGATATTTCTGAAAACTTTCGGTGCTGTATGGATAATATAATAATAATACACATAGACTTTGGCAAAATAAAATGGCAAAATAAAATAATAATGCAAAGAAAAAACAAAAAAATTAGTGCTTGTCATATGGAAGATGTAAATGGAAGATGGGTAATTGTGCACATTTCAAAACGCTTGCACACAGTTGCCCGTCGCGACCTGATTCGATATGAAATACGATTACTTCCTAACTAAACTTAATAAATTACGGCTTAAAAGACGCACATAATAACGTACTTTAATAATGTACGCAACTTTAAACAAAAAAATTAAAAATACGAACTTACCACCTTGCTTTCTGAATGCTAAAATAACAAGAAAATGTGATTTCACTTTTTTGTATTTCTCTGGTTAGCAACGTATTGACGTCGTATCTTTTATCTTTTGTAGTTGTATCTTAAGAGAACGATTTTCTGCGTAAAAATTTCACCACAGTGATGTCTTCATCCAATGGAAAAGTACCAAACCAGGATGCGCAAAATTATCCGCTGCGCACAGGTCCCCACTTTCCCCTAATATAAAAAAGGAGGTTGAAATCTATAAAAAAAGCTATTAGCCTCTTTTTGACATCCTCATTTATACTATATTAGCATTATATTATAGCATATAATATATGTTCAAAATATAAAACTACTTGTTTAGGAATGAGTTATTCTGTGGGAGTGAAAGATGTTTCCTTGAGAGCGACAGAGGATGCCGACGTTGTAGCGAGGATTCGCAAGGCCGGTGGGATTCCTCTTCTCGTCAGTAACACTCCAGAATTGTGTATGTGGTGGCATACATTTAACAAAATAACTGGCACCACCAAGAATCCCTATGATACACGGAGGACCGCTGGTGGCTCTTCCGGTGGCGAGGTATATTTCTTCTATATACAAATGACGCGAAGGTTCTTTTATAATTAAAAATTCTTATTACAAAAATTCGTAAAAGTTAAATATACTTATATAAATAAATCTTATATAAATAATATATATAAACTCTTATAAAAATAATGCAAATTTTGTAATAGTTAAAAATTGTTGCATTTAATTAGGGTGCTCTTCTTGGTTCTGGCGCTTCGATTCTAGGTCTGGCTTCAGACATCGGTGGATCCGCTAGGCTCCCAGCAATGTTTTGCGGCATTTTTGGCCATAAACCCACACCAAGTAAGTTTTCATCGAACAATCAATAACGGAAAAAAAGAACGATCGATTAATGCAAAATTTTAATCTTGTGTACTTGTTTATAAAACAACATAAACTAACATACACAATAGATAAAATAATTTTATATTTTAGACTGGATATCAGTAGAAGGTCACAAACCTAGTGCAAATGATAAAAATTGGTCTACATTTTTCTCAATTGGTACAATGGTCAGATACGCTACAGATCTACCTTTGTTATTAACAGTGATGTCACAATCGGATGAAGCCAGGATTATCTTTAATAAAAAGGTCAGAATTTTTTGAATATTTTAAACTATTGCTTCTATATATATTCCGCTTCCTCAAAAAATTTTAATTAAATGTAATAAAGTATTAATATTAAAGTAATTAACTGATAAAATTGATATAAATGATGAATAAAATGATATAATTGGTATAAATGGATATAAATGGACATTATTTTATAATGCTTATTTATACAAGATTTGCATATTCATACAGGTGTATCTGAGCGACATAAAATATTTTTATATGGATAATTACGGCCCAGTCCCAGATTCAATGACAACTGACGTAAAAGATGCAATTTATAAATTGATGAGACATTTAGAAGCAATAAGTGGTGTTAAAGTAGAAAAAGTATGTCAGAATTTTGTTTACATTATAAATTACTTTTAATTTATTATCAGAAAGATTAAATTATTAGATATAAAATAGACACTATTTCTTTATATGTGTAGTATAACACAGTAATAATTTAATTTTTTTCCGATAATTAATTAAAAATAATATATACAATAAAATATATTTACATACAATAACAAAAATTATGCAATATAACACAATAGTTATGCAGCATAACAATTATGGCATTTTATTTGTATGTAATGATATAATTGTTAAAAATTATGTAACGTTGAAATCATGCAAAATACTGAAGATTTAATGTTATATATAGATTCACCCTATTTAAAAGATTAAAATTTAAAAAATTTTTAAAATAACAGTTTTTATATAGAAAAAAAATGCTAAGATTTTTAAAACAAGACCGTTTATACGAATAATTAAACTATAATATATAAGACAGTCAATTACAGTCAAAGTTGGATGTTTCAAATATTACATTATTATTTATTAAATAAATTATTATATAATGTTCAGATATGACTACACGCCAGTAATATTTTCGGATTTTTAATATTAACAATCAATCCGAAACACTAATAATCCTTCCTAAATTAAATTAAATTAAAAAAATTTGTAAAGAAATTATAACAAACAATATTACCTCAGGAGGCAAATATAGATAAATACAGATATATATAGATAAATATCATATTTATTTCTTTGATCATTTGCAGGTAAATTTTGAAGACATGAAACGATCTTTTGAATTAAGCACGATTATTCTTCTCAGTATCAAAGATATATATTCAATATTTAATCGTTGGGATAATCCTAAGGTACAGTTAAATGACGAGATTCATTGTTAAGATATGGGGCACAAGTATATATTTTATAATAATTTTTCAGAAATCGAAGAGGGTGTCCACGGAAATATTAAAATATATTTTCTTCATGTCGCCGCATACTTTTCCTATTATCTTTTTCGGACTATTCAAGAATATTGTCGAAAGTTTGCCAGTTAGCATTTATGATAAAATGATGAAACTAAGGACGCGATTGAAAAAGCAATTTGAGGTAGAGTGTCTACAATGGGTAATCAAATTATTAGAACCACTTACATAAATTCATAATTTTATGTTAAAGTTGCAATTAATTTTTAAATTTGTAAATATAAATATAACGACACTGTGTTGTTATTATTCTTTTGATGAAATACTGATGTTCATAAAATTTATACCTTGGCACTACTATAAATAGCACCTTCTCTCATTTATAGTCATTTAGTCAATCCTACCGAGAACTTTTGAGAATTGATGAAAAGAAAAATTTCCAAGCAATGTATCATCAACAAACGTCAATTAATTGAAGCATTCAAAATAAATTACTTAAAATGTAGAAAGTATAATATGCCCAAACGAATTGACACGGTAATTGTAGCAAAATGCGGCGTTATCTGCAAATATTAATTTTAAAGTCATTGTACTTTTTTATTCACAACTGCATAAACTAAGATTGCTAAGATTACCTTTTTAGTGCATTTTTAACGTATTGATGTCTTATATTCGATTATATTACATTAACGTCCGCAATAACATTTGCTTAGGAGCTGCTGGGTAATGATGGCGTATTAATTTGTCCATCCTTTACTTCGTCGGCGCATTATCCTCATGAGTGTTTATACAACATATCTAATAACACATTCATGATGATTTTCAACGTGCTGGGATTTCCGGTCACACAGTGTCCACTTGGCTTCGATAAAAACCAACTGCCGATTGGACTTCAGGTAAAAAAATAAAACCATCGCTGTTTAATCATTCATGAACAAAAAATTGAGTAGTTTATTTATTTAAGATCCAGGAGACAGACTCAGTGATTATATAATCGATCGAAACTACGAAAACGATATAAACTGATATTTATAATTGATTCTTATATTTAAGACCGTCTTATTAAGTATAATCTTAATTAAAATATCTTAAAACAATCACATAGAGCTGTATTTCAAGATTATTTATATAAGATCTTGAAAAAGAAAGGACTGTGAATTACCGATCGAAAGATGCAAAATATAGGGGAGATTGAGGTCTCCCTAAGTGGGCACCTTTTTTTCAATTGCAATTTTCAATAACAAAGTAAACAATTTTAATCAAATGATTATTAGCGTTTTATAGTGATTATAAGACTACAAGATGGCAATAAAAACTTTTAGTGTTTACAACTTTATTTCATCCATATATAATATATAAAAAATGATGTGATTCGCGGAAAATGAAATCTCAAAAATTATTTTTGACTATCGAAAACACGTTTGACTATTTAAATATAACAACGCGGCGCATCGAAACTAACCAAACTTCGTTGGTAAAGAAAGCACATGAGATGCTATTTATAATATAAATTGAGAACTTATAAGATATATTTTTGCCATTCAAAATTCAAATGCCCACTTAGCCCCGGTCTCCCCCTATAGATAGCATTTTATTTTCTTGTCGATATTACTATGACTAAAGTACTTAAATATTGCTATACTGTATCCAGATTGTATTGATTTTTAATTTATTTACAATTTTGAATTTATAATTGGTATATTCAGAGTTTTTTGTAACAATTGATGAACCATTTACATTTAATTAGTTTTAACTTCATTTTTGTAGATCGTCGCGAATCCGGGCTGTGACCATTTGACGATTGCTGTTGCGCAAGAAATCGAAAGAAAATTTGGTGGTTGGCAAGAGCCACAGGATAGAGGAGTCGTCTGAGAAGCGTAGTATATAATTTTTATGGCAGTGACAATTCGGTTATAATAGAAAATGTATTATAATTTCCAAAATATAAAAAGTTAGCATAGCAAGATAAGCAAGTGATTTCTGCCCCCAGCCGGATCCGGTCAAGATTTTAATTATAAGTCACCACTGATGTATGTGTTATTTCCCCAAAAGCATATATCTCAAATATAGCCTTTATGGGAATTATGGAGGTATGAAGGAAAAAAAAGAAAATTTTTTTCTCGATAATGGCTTGATCGATTTTGATGGAAAAAAAATGTTATGGGGTTCAGTGGGATAATGTTTAAAAAAAATTAAGGAACAATTTTGTCAAATAGAAATTGTTAAAAAAGATTGTTAAATTTTTCTCGAATTTTTTTTGTGAATGCGATTGAGACGCTACTTTTATATTTTAACAAAAAAAGCTTTGAATACTTTAGTACAGGGCTCGGCACGAAATGCACGTACTAGTGCACATTAGTGTACATTAAAGCCGTTATACGCAGATTTAATCCGTGAACTGAGAAAAAAAATTTGTTCGACCAATTAAACACATTTAGTTGGTTGCAGATTTGGTTAATGCAACGAATTTTGTTTAATCGAATTTAACCATAGTCTGCTTAACAAACTGTTCAATGTTGGTTAACGGAAATGATTCAACCATTTCATTAAGTTGAGACTATTATGATTTGGTAGTCTTTGAAAAAATCAATTACTACACTGAGAAAAAAAATTTGTTCTATGAAAAAAAAATTATTTGACTCAACAAAATGCTGCGGTCGAAATAAATATTATACGTGCAAATAAATATCATTGTAATAAGAACAATATATTTTGTTAAATTACTATGATGATTTTAAGTTTGGCTTAACCAAATTAAGATACTGTAGACAAAATGTTTACTTGATTCCAGAGTATATTTAATTGAATAACAATTTATTTTGATAATCCATTAAGTATAGCATTAATTGAGACAATAAAGGATGTGTATGTCAAACAAAAATTATAATAAAACAACCAAATTTATGTTTAAAATAAATACATAACGTTTACACCCAACTTCTTTATAGTTGAAATTTGTACAGATCAATATTACCATCAAAATAGACAATAGAACGAACTTTATATTTGTTTGATGTGAGACAATATCCTTTTAATAAAATGAAATATTTTGATCATTTCGTAATAATTTAAATTGAATAAACTATCTTTCTTGCTGGTCCAAGTATTTATGAAGTATATTGAGTGTGAAGACGCCTTAATTTGACAAAATATTTGTTTCTCCAGAAAGTCATTATAGTTGCTGTAACAAAAAAAATGTTGACAAAAACTGACGAATTTATTTGATTAACCATTCACGTATTTCATAGAATCAAAGTTTATTTTCTACAATCAAATAAAATGATAACATGAAAAATGTATTTAATTAATGGAAACTAACATTTTGTTTTAAATAACTAGCTATTGAAATACAATAACCAAATGTTTGATTCGAACAACTTTATATTATTTTTGCGTTTTGTTATATAACAGATAACATTATTAATTAAAAGTTGACAAGATCAAAACATGTAAGTTGACTTAAAAAAAGAAAGTGAAATATGAACAAAATCAGTTTTATTAGTAATAAATGTACATTTGATAAAAATTATTACTAATAAAATTGATTTTGTTTATATTTCACTTTCTTGAGTCAACTTTTAATCAATATTATTATCATCTGTTATATAACAAAACGTGTGTACATGCAAAAATAATATAAGATTATTCGAATCAAACAAGGTATACCTATTACACTCTGTAGTTTCATATATCATTGAATAAAATTAAAGCTTACAAATTACAATTTATATTTCTTTGTTCCCATCATAAATCAGCGCTTCATTACTTATAGTTATCATGTCATGCAGAAACAAAAAAGCTTATTATACTACGAAAATATTTGATAGGTCAAAATTAAGTATATAATTTGACAAAATAATTGAATTTTAGTTCGTTTATTCACTTTTATATATGTTAACAAGAAAATAAAATATATAAACATACTTATACGTATATATGAACATTGCACACAAATCTGTTACAAAATAAATTCTTGTATACATACATGGAATTATATATAATAAAAATAAAAGAGAATATTAATTTTGCATAAACGCATTTCTACTCACACGGAATATATTGTTTACCATCCGCCATTACGTACAACTTGGTAGGAGAATACTGAGTGAAATAAAACGTACTTATATAAACGTTGTACACAAAAATAAAACGTACTTATATATAAACGTTGCACACAAATCTGTGTGTTGTTACAAAATAAATTCTTGTATACATACATGGAATTATATATTGGGTGGATCCATATATTCGTTCGGTTTTTGAAGGCTAAAATAAAACAAGTTTTTTTCATACAAAGGATGAATTTTAATCAATGATATATTCTCCGTTTTTGTTGATGACCTCTTGCCATCTTTCCAACAATTTCATTATTCCGCTCTCATAGAAGGTCTGGGGCTTAGAGGCGAAAAACCGATAGAGGTACATTTTCACAGCTGTCTAATCAGCGAACGATTTTCCGTTGAGGGAGTTTTGCAGGGACCGGAACAAGTGGTAGTCGGATGGCGCAAGGTGAATACGGTGGATGAGGCAAAACTTCCCAGCCAAGTTGCACTAATTTTTGCTGAGTGATTATTGCGGTGTGGGGTCTGGCGTTGTCATGGTGGAATATGACACCTTTGCGATTGACCAGTTCTGGACGTTTCTGTCGCAATGCTTGATTCAATTTCGTTAGCTGCGTGCAGTAGACCTTCGAATCGATCGTTTTTCCCTGAGGAAGCAGCTCGTAAAACAGCACACTACGATGATCCCACCATATGGATAGCAAAATCTTCTTCGGATGCAGGCCGGCCTTCGGGGTGGCATTCGGCGGCTCGCCAGCGGTTCCCCACGATCTCTTGCGCACTATGTTGTCGTAGATGATCCATTTTTCGTCGCCAGTCACTATTCGTTTGAGAAACGGGTCGCTTTCGTGCCGCTTCAAAAGTGAATTGCAGATGGATATGCGGTTGGCCAGATTCTCCTCGGTCAGCTTGTGCGGCACCCAAACATCGAGGCGGGACACGTAGCCAAGTTGTTGCAAATGCCTTTGTACGGTTCCATAACCTATTTTAAGTGTCTCCGCAATCTCTCGCATCTTTAGCGTCCGGTCTTGCTCAACCAGTGCCTTGATATCATTCGAATCAACCTCGGTGGGCCGACCGCTGCGGGGTCCATCTTCAAGACTCGTATCTCCGGAACGAAATTTGGCAAACCATTTCTGAGCGGCACGTTCTGTTAAGGCATCGTCCCCGTATACGCCGCATATCTTTCGGTGAGCCTCCGCAGCTTGCTTGCCTTTCTTGAAGTAATAAAGCAAAATGTGCCGAAAATGCACCTTATTCTCCGATATGTTCACAGGCCTGTAGCACAAACAAAACTAATGCCAATGAAACCAAATTTGACAGATGAAAAGAGTGGACTGTCACCTTTCCAAAACATATTTGGATTGCCCGATTAGGCAACCAGAACCGGAGATATTCGGAAAAAATTTGCAAACTAACAAAAACCGAACGAATATATGGATCCACCCAATATATAAAGCTTAAATAATTCGATCTTAAATCTACTAAATATAAATCTACTAATGATGTATACTTGACATATATACCATACTTATAGTCTAACAAACTGCGCGCTATATATATAGGTACATGTATATAGATATATACAACTGTATATAGGTATATGTCCGGACACTAGGACCTTACAAAGTTTTATTAAGAAATAAAAATGCTAAATATGTATATGATAATGTAATAGATAATAATATAATAATACACAATACTATAATATAACCGTAAACAAAGTTTGAATTATTAAGAGTAATGTTTGTGATGCGGTATCTTGTGATCAGGGTGAGCTTCCTAACCATCGGAATAATTAATTATAATTTCAAAATTTTTTGATACATTAGTTTTACATTTTCTTTATTTCGAGATTTTCAAAATTTCTTTCCTTTTTTTCTTTATTGCATTCTTACTATATCTGGATTTAATTCTGGCATTTATACTCTCGAGGTGAGGAAGATCACCATGACTAGTTAATAATTGTTATATTCTATATATGTGAGTTTATTAGTTGTCTCTGAAGAAGGCTCAAAAATGAGCCAAAACATGTAAGAGCTTTAGTAAAATAAATGTTCTCGACGATATTTTTGTACTCTGACAACTATAACTCGAGCGGCGCGTATACAGGCTATAATTATACCTAACATTAGTAAAGCAAAATTGTTTCTTACACTTTGTTAAAGAAGCGCTTGCCAAAATATATTTAAATCAGTTCTGCGACCACATTTGAATGTTGTATTAATTTTCACGGATTTTTCGTCATTTTTTATGATTAACTAAAAAATTGGAGGTGATGGAGCAAAACGGCTTACGAATTCGAATTCAGTGACCCAAAATCTATAAGAAACACCTATTCTGCTTTGAGGTGCTCTTCAAAAATTTTTTTTGTGGTCTTGTGTTATTAAAAGTTTTTAATATTAAATCAATGTTTTTTGGCTGCCCTGCCGGAAATTCATAATAGATATAAAAAAAATCCGCATAAAAAAACTTATCCGTTTTTTTAGTAGACTGAATATGTGCTTTTGAAATCGTAATTCCTCATACATCCAGGGATCATTAATATTAGCAAATGCAGATACAAGCCGATACAAAGCCTATCCGTATTTGCGAATATACCGAGTACAAATTGTACTCGGTATCAGCGTTTATGAGTAATTACGATTTCAAAAGCACATATTCAGCCTACTGAAAACGGTTGTAGGTTGTAGGTAAGGTTGTAAGTTTATCTAATATTCTATTATATTACACTGCACTATTATTTTATAGTGTAAAACTTTCTCATGCAAAACGGAAAACCAATCAAGGGGAAACCAGAAGAAAAAGAAGAAGAATTGCGATAAAACGCAAATTCGTATAGGCGCAGATAGAAATACAATCGTAAACTGCGGATAAATTCAACTACCTGACGACATTTGCCCAAACGCAAATAAAATCGATGAATCTTGTATTCGTAATTACAATTACAATCCGGAACATTAGAAAGAGTGCAATTGCAGGGAAACTTTATGCACGAATATACGTATAGAAACGTATTACGAATATTCTCCATGCATTGCAGTTCCATGCTCATATACGGGCTATTTCCAAACGCGTACGAATAGCGATAAAATTGAGTCGGAAAACCAATCAAGGGGAAACCTGAAGAAGAAGTAGAAGAATTGCGGAGGACATGCAAAGTCCCGCAAAAAATGACCCGAAAATTGTAAACTACGACAATGTCTCGAAGAGACTTAAACCCGAAATCTTAGATATGAGACAATATCCCGAAAAGTTAAAATCCCGAAATTTTTGATAAAGAATCAGCATCAGTATTTGATTTCTACTGCCGCCGACAGTGTACCTATATACGATACTGGTGCTAACGGTGGCGTTGTTATGGAACATTAGAAAGAGTGCAATTGCAGGAAAACTTTATGCATGGCTATACATATAGAAACGTATTACGAATATCCTCCATGCATTGCAGTTCCATGCTCATATACGGGCTATTTGCAAACGCGTGAATTGCGATAAAACGCAAATTCGTATAGGCGCAGATAGAAATACGATCGTAAAC
Source organism: Mycetomoellerius zeteki (assembly GCF_001594055.1). Lineage (NCBI taxonomy): Eukaryota > Metazoa > Arthropoda > Insecta > Hymenoptera > Formicidae > Mycetomoellerius > Mycetomoellerius zeteki. The sequence continues at coordinate 1,950,001 of NW_017256458.1, forward strand.
TGCGGATAGGTTCCACTACCTGACGACATTTGCCCAAACGCAAATAAAATCGATTAAGCGTAAACATAGCCGTTATCCCTTCCGGAATATGTTCCGCTGGACCAAGTTCTATTCCGCGATCCTATGAGATGGAGTGTTATTATTTTAACTTACAGGATAAATAATAATACTAATAATATCATACGGGCTATTTGTAAACGCGTACGAATAGCGATAAAATTGCATCGGAAAACCAATCAAAGGGAAACCTGAAGAAGAAGAAGAAGAATTGCGGAGGACATGCAAAATCCCGAAAAAATATATCCTGAAAATTGAAAACTACAACAATGTCCCGAAGAGACATAATCTCGAAATCTTAGATAAGAGACAATATCCCGAAAAGTTAAAATTCCGAAATTTAAGAATTGTGATAATGTCCCGAAAGGTCGTAAACCCGAAATCTTAGAAATGAGAGATAATGTCAAGAAGACAGAGTAATTTAAAGAGTTTCTAAGTGAAACAAAATAAACACTTCGTAGATTTGCAATATACATTTTTACATAATAATGAATGGAATAAAAATTTAAGAAATGGAAAAATATTAGATAACGTGCGATTTAAGAAGTTATATTATGGTGCGATTTAGGAAACTAGAGCATTTTTTGAATTTTTATTTATTTTATCTATAAAAAAAATGTAAAGCAAACTTTAATCCTATTAATTTAATTTTAATAATATTCTAATCACGACGAATGGTCAAGACTTAGGCTATTTAACTTATATAATATCACTAATAATATTATACGGGCTATTTGCAAACGCGTACAAATTGCGATAAAATTGAGTCGGAAAACCAATCAAGGGGAAACCAGAAGAAGAAGAAGAAGAATTACGATAAAACGCAAATTCGTATAAACGCAGATAGAAATACGATCGTAAACTGCGGATAGATTCCACTACCTGACGACATTTGCCCAAACGCAAATAAAATCGATGAATCTTGTATTCGTAATTACAATTACAATCCGGAACATTAGAAAGAGTGCAATTGCAGGGAAACTTAATGCACAAATATACGTATAGAAACATAGCCATTATCGCTTCCGGAATATGTTCTGCTGGACCAAGTTCTATTCCGCGACCATATGAGATGGAATGTTATTATTTTACCTTACAGGATAAATAATAATACCTATATCATACGGGCTATTTGCAAACGCGTACGAATTGCGATAAAATTGAGTCGGAAAACCAATCAAGGGGAAACAAGAAGAAGAACACAGAAAAAAAAATAAATTCCTGATTCACGTATTTTTATTCTTGCATGGTATTACTTTCATTTAAGTATAAAATGTTCTC
>NW_017256459.1:0-794 GCF_001594055.1 Mycetomoellerius zeteki
GATAAACGCCTCTAGCTTATTATTACGAGCCAGCCCACGATTAACGCCTCTGGCATTTTATTATTACTAGCTAGCCCACGATAAACGCCTCTAGCTTATTATTACGAGCCAGCCCACGATTAACGCCTCTGGCATTTTATTATTACTCACAGTGACTAACGGAATGTCTATGAAAATGCTATCAATCGTCTGCTACAGTGCTTGCAAGAATCTGCACATTTGGAGCCGATTCCTGCAAGCATAGCCTCCTATTCCCCCACTACCGCTCGATGCTCGGTGGCCTTGGCGGCCTAGCCGCGGATCGCGCGCGAAAAAAAAATTCAGGAGTGTCTCTATATCGTGGAACTACTGAGAGCGTACTTTCCGCCAAATCATTATTGAAATGTTTTTTTTATTAAGTAATTTCTCTTTATTAACGTTAAATTATCTATTGTTAATTTATTCATTATGTTCTATAACGATATTCTTATATCTTAATGTAATTTTCTAATATCTAACATAATTATGATAATATATATTTCAACAATAGGTTTCCACATCGCCCGAGAGGTACTATTGCAAGATGCGTTTTTGGAACATAATGAATAAATTCTTATCTTAAAAAAATCATGTTTCTTGTTTTACGTAGTGACGACGTTTTACGAAATGGCGAGAGAGCAAGCGAGGCATTGAGAGTGGAGGGGGAAACCGCTGGCGTGTCCGAGCTCTAGGCACGCCTAAGGGTCTCTAGTCTCTATTCATGCCAGCGGCTTTCCCCCTCCGCACATTTCGGGCCGATTTTTGAAGCGTGCCTA
>NW_017256459.1:1012-1827 GCF_001594055.1 Mycetomoellerius zeteki
AAAAAAAAAAAAATGAAAAAAGGAAAATGCAGGATGGAACGTAATACTGGTCTCGCACCTAACACCCGAGACCACGCCGAGTTCTTACGAATCATCTCTACGAATGCAGTACATAAAGCGCATGGAAAATCGTAAATTACATCTCAACTATCACGTTTTGAAATCATTTTTGCTATTATACGTTAATGAAAAAGGATTATGATCAATATATTTATTAATAATTTCACTTATTCAATATATTTATCAATATATTTATTAATATATCAATATATTTATTAATAATTTCACTTATTTTAGAAAAAAAATTATGAAAAATAGAAAAAAGGAATCAATTATGGGATCTGTAACGTTCTGATCTCGCACTCTACGCGCGAGACCACGCTGAGTTCTTGCAAACCACTTCTATGAACATATACGAGTATAACGCTCATTGAAATTCATTAAAATGTCAATATCTTGTAAATTATCACGTTTTGAAATAATTTTTGCTATTAAATTGGAGGGATACACGATTAGTATGTAATTTATTAAAACATATACGTTATCTATAATGTCCCTTCTCTCTTTATTTGTACATGAGCGGCCGAAATTACCGAGAAAGCATTTTCGGTCGCTTGCAAACAAGCGATCAGAGCGAGAAGACGGCTCACTATCGCTGTCTCGCTCGCTCTCGCTCCGCGCGGGAGCTATGGATTCGTGAGTCGAACTAGCACGCGGAAAACAGTTGAAAAACAAAACACTAGTGTAATGATAATGCGCGCGCGCGCGCGCGTGTGTGTGTGTGTGGTAAGGTATGTGTATATATATATATATAT
>NW_017256459.1:3623-11641 GCF_001594055.1 Mycetomoellerius zeteki
GACAGCGGCCGCGTCTTTCCCGTCTGACACTTCATTCACACCACCATCTGGATTAATATTCAGGAACTAATTTGTTACTTTACAACAGTCTAAACTGTCGTACACGCACCGGCAGGAATGGTGTCCCTCGGCGTTCGGCGCGCGACGCTACACACTCGTACCGAAGTTCACACGTACGTGTGCTCACACGCGCTAGTAACAAATGTGTGAGACAGCGAAAGGACACCGCGAGCCGACATCACGTCCAATTACGCTTTCTCTCTCAATCGTGCGTCTTACGCTAAGGACAGAATATCGGAGCGCTCCCCACTACTTTCTCTCTTCGCGCTCCTCGCCTCCTCCGCGCTTCCAGTAACACGTATGTGTGAACTTTGGTACGAGTGTGTAGCGTCGCGCGCCGAACGCCGAGGGACACCATTCCTGCCGGTGCGTGTACATCGTCGATTTCTCACGCGCTAGATACACAATTTCGTAGAATGCTATTATCTTTTTATTTAGACGTTAAAACTCAATTCTAAAGATATGACTATATCGTCGTTTTATTCTACATATGCTTCTGCTCTCATTTCGAGCATATAACGTGCATATAACTTTTTCACGAAGTAAATGTTTGGTGAGCTGATAGCACATGAATACAGAAATCTGTAATTTATTATTTTTTTCAGCTTTGGACACAAAACACAGGTACATTAGCACGGATAATTCAATCGTGGAGAAGGAATTTTTATTCTGTGCAACTAATTCGTAGAAAATCGCATTTAACATAAACGCTTGCTTTATCGGTAAAAAAGGAGACTCCAGCATCCCCTTAAAGGTTATAAAAAAGTGTATGAAATAATATAAAATTAATTTAGTAGACAGTATTATACAATTTATTTATAAATAATTAACGCAGGAGCAACAATTCAATAGTAATCATTTTATTAATGTAATAACGGAAATACAAATGTTCGTTTTGACTTACTTTCTTCTAAATTTACACATAGTGAAACGCATTTTTGTTTAATTAAATTAAATTGACAGGATATATTTTTACATTAGAAGAAAATTCGAGTATTTCATACATTTGAAAATCGTAAGAGTTCGTTGGAAATTTATATATATATTTTATTTTTTTAGCTTGAATGCCTTTTATTTTTATTTCCTTAGAATTATTTTCTTCGTAAATGATTTGCTTAATTTGGAATATTAAATCTTGTAATAATATGATATTATTCGGATATTTATTACTAATAACAAAAGCTCCATTTATTTTTAATTTAGAAATAAATGTTTTATTATTAGATGTTTTTAAATTTAAAATTTCGAAACAGGGAGGAATAGAAGGCTTATTATACTTTTTTTTTCATTTAATCTTCGACATACTTGTTCTAAAGGTTTATCAGCTTTTCGAATGTACCGTTTAAGTAAGCATAAATAACTTTCGAAAGGATAACAATTAATATAGTTCAAATTACAACCTAAATTTTTTGTATCATCTGCAATATGAATTATGCATATGAATCTGCAAAATGAATTATACATATTCAGAATTTGAGACTTGGAACCAATTTTGGAAGTGCTTCAAAAAATCTCACTAAATATAATTTTGAAATATTATAGTAAATTGCAAAATGTTCACTAAACAATATCCGAAAAGCTGTATGTAATAATAAAAAGTGATTATTATAATTTTTATCTAGTAAATTTTTTAATACTACAGGCCCACAGTATAATAAAAAAAAAACGAAACTCTGTTGCATTCCACATTCTCACATCATTAGTACTTCTCGGTCTTCTTTGAAATTCGAAAGGTACTTCGTTCCTCAAACATAGCATTCTGCGTGATAATTCTACTCTTTTAGTACGACTTATCCGTGCTTTTCCAGAAATCATAACCCAATACTCGATCAATTTTTTCATAACCCCACTATATAAATGCATCGAATCCAAAACGAATTGTGATATTAAATTAATTTTTGGTTCTATATGTATGAGAAGCGTATATGCTCAAAATCATCTTGATTCCGAAATGATGTATCAGTTCTCGGTTCCTTGTTTACAGATTCATAAATTGTTCTGTTTTCACGTTTACCATGAATAGTGCACCTTTCGCATGCACTAAAACCTCCATGTCCTTTTATCATTTTCAAAAAAGACCGAGCTGGCGTATCACATATAAAACTATGTATTTTTATTGTAAAGATTTCATTATCAATTATAAAGTTATTATTTGTTACATTATTTAAATCTGTAACAAATTTTGTCAAAAATAATTAATATCTGATGGTTTAGAATTACCGTTGAAAATGGCAACAACAAAAGATTTACAAATGTCGATTTCTGAAAAAATTTTACATAAAATAGGCCAAAATTGTTTTTTTCCTGAATTGAACAATGGTAAACCATCAACATTAAACTGTAGTTTTATTTCTTTATTTTGATGAAGATTAGTATTTACACATAATCGTATACCTTCTTCTAACCCAAAATAGACATATTGACCTATTATTTCTTTTCCATTGTCATCAAATATCATATTAATTTTGTAGTTATTCTTAGTACGTAAAAAAGTTTTTGAACTTTTAGGTAATTGAGGGAGTAATTTTTTTCTCAAAATTAATAATAATTTATCTAATGCTGCCTGCTTTATATCATAATTAAGAGCCCATTCGCGTATTTCCTCTACTTCATCAGTTTCCTTGTCACTTTGAATTTTTTCAGCCATTTGTGTATCATTTGAGAATGATTCGTCAGTATACATTTCCTTGTCACTTCGAATTTCTGCAGCCATTTGTGTATCATTTGAGAATGATTCATTTTCAATATAAAGAATATTATTACTAGCTTCAATTTTATCACAATTCATATCTATTGCAGCTATAAGAAAACAATTTATTACAATTTTAAGAGAAACATTTACCTAAGTTAATTGTTATAAGATTAGAAGAGAAGGTGGTATTATGGCACCTCAGTTACATTTTACACAATAACTTTGTTAATAATAAATATTTAAGTTTGAAACTTGACAATTACATTCGTTAAAATGTTGTTGAATCGATTCTGGACTCAAAATTAAGAAATATTTATTACTTAGGATACTATTAATAGAAATTGCATAATGACTCGAAGAAAAAAATGGGTGATAATGTGGCCTTCCATAAAAACGAGATAGTAGATGTAATAAAATACTAAAATGTACCTCAGAAACGTTTCGAAATACTTGACAGTAAAAATGTGTTATAAAATAAGTACTGGCTATTGAGTATTGATATATTAACGTCATGGTGTTTTAACGGCGAGCTACTGAATAAAAGTAATCATTAGGATTCGCTATATAATAGCGAAGATATTAAGGGAGGCCACAATATATACACTGGCTATATAATACCACCTTCTCTCTATTATTATTAATATAATTTCTAGAGAAAAAGGTGGTATTAATTTTTAAAATCTATTTTTGTGGCGAGCCACATTATCACTTTTATCTTTCTTCGACTTATTATCACAGTGTCTCCAAATTTCTCCTCTAACAGATTTATTTTATAAAATAAAATAAAATAAATATCTATTATTTATTATATTTCTCCTATAACATATTTATTTTAATAATGAAAGTCAAGGCAAATGAAAGTGAAACGAGGTAAGTAAGGCGCAGTTAGTCTTATAAATTAAATTTTAATGTTTAATAGTCTTTAATATGAGGTTCAAACGTTTCGACTCGTTTTTGAGTTTTCATCAGTGAAAATTAGTTTTACAATAGATTAGACATGTTACTTCTTTCAATATGAACTGCTACTCAGGGTTTGACAAATCCAAAGTGAAAATACGCACTCTTAAAAACAAGTCAAAATGTTCGAATGATGTTAAAGACTTGTAAGCATTACAATTCAACTTGTAAGACTGACAGCGTTTTACTTACCACGCTTCACTCTCATATGCCGTTTCATTATTAATTTCGAGAGCTGGAGGAAATTTTTTCTTTCCCTTTTTATTCATATTTATTTCATATATTTTTCAAATATTTCAAATATACACGCATACCTATGTTTTATTTGTCCATAGTATTAATAGTTATTATATCTGCAGTGTGTACATTGTTGACATTTTTATTGAAAAATGTACCTTGTTGTGCAGTATGTAATAAAGAATATTGCTTTTCTGAAAAAATCAATCATTATATTTACTGATAAAGAGATAAACTATAAATTACGTACTTACTTTCATAGCATGAAAAAAAATTGTTATAATTGCACAGTTCTCTTTTCAGAAATCTATATTTTTGTACACACGTAACTTATTTTTTTCTTTTGCATTCATGTTTTTTATTAATTTGTAAATATTATTAATATATCGCGCATTAAAATATTTTTGTAATACGTGAAACTGCAGCGTAATAACAAAAGATACATGTCATGCGGCTGATTGCTACGATTACGGTCAATAACAACATGTATATGCAATGAACGATAGCTGATCATCTTTAATCACTGTGAAGTTAGATTTATTAATGCCTACGTCATTATCGTTTAATAAAATATATTATGTTAATAATTTATATTGTGCTAATGATTAAGTATTAATGATATATTAAGTTCTTCAATTATATATATATATATTATTATTCTTTAATTCAAGAAAATACTTGTTATACGGAAAAACATGGTTTTACTAAAATAACTGATAGCATTAATAATAATTTATAATAAAGGTAATTTATAATGAAATGGACATGATAACTTTATCTAATTATTAATTTTTTAGGTATTGATTAAAAAATGACTGAAAAATCATATAACTGGCAACTTGTAGAATTTAGTGAAAATTTAACTGCAGAAGGTGTGCCCTATGTCGATTGTGTTCCAGCAATATGGATTATTTATAGTCCACTTACTAAGATATTATTAAGTTATTATCCAGCACCACCATATAATAAAGAAATATTAAACGATTTATTAAAAAAGGTAAAAAATAGAGTCTCCTGCCAAAGAATAACCTTTATGAAGTGTTAATATACGTGGCGGTGCAGGTAACAGAATAATTATTTAAACTAAGATATATATTATATTCAGGGTGGGAAGTAACTAATTATTTGTAATTAAGTTAGAGTTACTTTTTTAAATTTTTTAGTTACTTTACATTTTTACAGTTACTTTACACATTTTAAACTTATTTACCAATTTAATGTAATTGATTAGAATCTGAATAGTTGCACTACACTGTAAAAAATTTAATGAAATTTAATATACTTTTAATTTACACAATTTGAACTTAGTTTCATGACATTACATTAAATTTAATGTATTTCTAACTGAAAGTACATTCGTATACACGTAATTTAATGTATTTTTCATGAAAATTTATGAAATTTAATATACACGTTCATTACATTTAAGTAACTATTGTAACTTAATTTTCAGTTAAATCATTCATTACTTTTAATATCATTCATAACCATGAGCTTCATTTATATGTAAAGGAAGCTCGTGGTTACATTTCTAAGTGTATTGCCGCTATTGATTGCGCAGAAGACAAAGGTTGTCTTCAGAAGACACTAACTTAATAATTAACTAAATTATTAACTTAATTATTACTTTCAGCGATAAAAATCTGTAAAAATTACTTCGTTCAATGATATAAAATCTGTATCGGATAGTGTAATTATTTATAAACATTATATGAAATACTAAATATTTCAGATACTTATAAAAAAGCTGTAAAACGATTAGTAGAATTAAAAACTAAACTTTTTGCGTTTACCTCGTGTTGTGAGGATTGCGAGGAGAAAGTGGTACCGGAAACCAGGTCCGCTGGTGACGGTCGGAATTGTACACGAACGATCACGAGGAATCGGAAGGTGTCGAAAAGAAGAGAGTCAGAGCGATATACAATGCGATGTGCTGCTGAGCTTTATTCTAGATCAACTGAACAGGTCGTTAAGCGATAGGTACATACACACATCGCGAGATATCCTTCGCTTCGCGAGCACAAAGGAAGGTTGCGAGTGTGTACATCGTGTGACGCGAAGTAAACAGCTGATCGGTAGAAAAACTGTCATGAATCCTGATCGTGTCGGTACCGGTAACAAGCGCGTTTGGAACAGAATAATTGTTGACAGGAATAAACGCTGAAAGTCAATCGATAACGAGCACACAGGTTTAATAATATGAATCTGAATATGTACTGAGTTTAGTCTAAACACCTCGGATACTGAAATTTCAGCCGAAAAACAAAGAGAATATCAAATACAACGATATAAAAAGAGAATTCTCCAAGAAATAATGGATGTTCCTAAGATAATTGATGAATCTGATCATAATAATAGTAAAAAATATTTAAATATTAGTTTTAGATAATAATTTTTCAAATGATACTCCATTGACAAGTAGCGTAGAATCATTATCAAAAACTCGCAATCAGAAGAAAAAATCAGAAGGAAGAAAATTAAAGAAGAGTAAACAAACTGACAAGCAAAAAATAAATGTAAAAGAAGATATACTGGAAGTTATTAAAAAAAGAAAAATTTCAGATTTTAGTTTGAATGATAAAGAAGGTAACATAACAAAAACATTAAATTTTAAATAAAATAAAATTAAATTAAAATATTATAAATAATATAGAAATATATATAAATTAAATTTAATTCACGAGTTTACTACAGTAGTTTAATTGTGTTTATATAGTCCGGAAAAATTTCGGCGCGCAGTTCGTAAGACTACAAATACTAATATATATGCAAGTACATATATAGTATATTTAGTAATTCAAGATTGAATTACTAAGCATTAAAGATCCAGCTTCGACCGTTAAAGGCAGTTATTTGAAGTATTGTGTTCTTGTATAAGCGGTCTAAAATAGAGATAGAAATATAGAATTTTATACTTAATAGATAACAGAGAAAACACAGATGAAATGTTATTAAGAAATTTTGAAAAGTAGGATTCATCTACTATTATTGATCAATCCATATTAAACGTATCTGACAATTTCGAAAATCGTTCGACTGATCATAACGAACTTGAAAATGAACTAACTGACATCACCAAAAATGGTAAATATTAGTAAATAAATAGTAAATAAATAGTGAATATAAAATAATAAATATTTCATAACTTTGAGTCTAGAATCGATTAAACAACACTTTGATGAATGTAATCGTTAGGTTGTAAATTTTAATATTGATTATTAACAAAGTTGTCGTATAGGGTAAGGTTGCCGAAATCGCACCACTTTTTGTGTAAAGACTAATAACTCAGAAAGTAAAAAGGATATTCTTAATTTGTTTACAGCATAATAAACTGCATTCTTTTCCCTTTCTTATGGAATTTTTTCATAATTTGTTTGCGCTGTATAACGTTTAAAATGAGGATTTTTTCAGTATGATGCGATTTTGGCAACGAGGAAATTCGTTGCCTAAATCGCACTATACCAATATTCCTCATTTAAAACATTATAATAATGTAAAAAATTTAAAAATTACATAAGAAAAGAAGTAGTAATGCTATGAGAGTTCTAACTCGGGAACTCCGAGGGGAATGCGAGGCGCGGGGGATACTCGTAGGCGAGGGGTATGACGTCATGCGGAGTGGTAGTAAGACATCACAGATTTTGGGGACTGCAGTCACGTACAAGACAACAAAAAACATCATAAAAAGGGATTATTACCATGAACAAAAAATAATACAAAAAAACAAATGGTTATAAACGAGAAGTGTTACAAAGGGTATTCGCTGGTACATGCTCCAACCGTTTTTCAGCCAAGATATGGCGTAATATAATTTTTCTAGAAACAATGTTTATTAATTATTTTAAATATCTAAATACGAACATAATTAATCGATTGAGCGCCAACATCTGGCTGCTATCGAAATCGATGATATTGAAACGCAATGTCTCCCTTGATAAAAGAGCCTCGATCATTTATGTATTCTTTTTTTGGAAAGGACATAACAATCGAACATGTTTTTTGCCAATATGTTTCAAGGTTAGTAGAAGTGTAAGTGAAACTCGATAGAATTGTATTTTCATAAATTTTATGA
>NW_017256460.1:0-1208 GCF_001594055.1 Mycetomoellerius zeteki
CGAACAATATTTTGCATAAAAGATTGACGCCTTGCTATTTTTTCGTTATTTTTGAATCACTGACTTATTTCTTATTTAATATTTTAAATAAGTTTCAGGAAACTGTTTTATATTTTTGCCGCTTATTATAAACGACGAGTGCCTAGCGACGGTGAACGCGCGCGACACGCCTCGCTGGACAGTCTTATCCAACCGCGCGTTTGCATTTGGCGATGGGTCGGGCGAATTTGCATATTTTTATCAATTAATATCTCGTTAACTATTGCGAAAATTGTAAAATGGTACAGGACTTTTTTTCTCAGTTTAGTCCATTCTACCCCTCTGCGAAAAAATTTTTCATTAATTATTAAACACTCTGTATAATAATTAATAATTAAACAATAGAATATTGATTTTCGTATTGAACTATCCTCTCCTCACGATTGTGTATTAATTATTTGAACAAATCTAATTAAAAACTATGTTAATAACTAAATAAGAATATCTTTATACTAATTAATAATAATTAAACAAAAGCAGGAATTTTATTACACATCAGTGCAAAGTACGAAAAATGATAGAAGTACTGTAAGTCGATAAAATTGGTAAATTCGGATGATAAGATAGACAAGAATCACGCTTCTCGGCGTCGAAAATCTCAGAAAAAATTGCCTGAAGTATTAGCAAAGCAGGATAAGTGAGGAGGTTGTTGGAAGTTACCTTAATTCTTTACTAACGTGCGCTCCTGTTAGTCCGGATTTATTTTCTAAGATTTTCGACGCTGAGAAACCCGATTCTTCGCCTTACCTCCTCGCTATCATGCGCTCCTGTTACTCCGGATTTATTTTCTAAGATTTTCGACGCTGAGAAACCCGATTCTTCGCCTTACCTCTTCGCTATCTTGCGCTCCTGTTACTCCGGTCTTATTTCTCGAGATTTTCGGGGCGTCGACAAACCCGATTCTTTGCCTTACTTTCTCACTATCTTGCGCTCCTGTTACTCCGGTCTTATTTCTCGAGATTTTCGGGGCGTCGACAAACCCGATTCTTTGCCTTACTTTCTCACTATCTTGCGCTCCTGTTACTCCGAATTTATTTTCCGAGATTTCAACCTGGAGAAACGCGACTCTCGTCTATCTTACCTCATCATCCGAATTTGTTTTATTTATCTTTATAATTTTTCAATCATTCATACAGATATCAAGTTTCCACTTTTGTTTAATTATTATT
>NW_017256461.1:0-424 GCF_001594055.1 Mycetomoellerius zeteki
AGTTTTGCCCATAGGTCCATCCCGATCAGGATTTCGCTCCGGAGCGTGGGCATAATACGGAATGCGTGCCGGACTTGACGGTTGTCAATTTCCAGGGGTAATTCCACGATTCCGGGTAGTGTGACGGTCTGGCCGTCCGCGAGTTGGACCGTCCCCCCTTCTGATCGTACCTCGAGGCCTATCCCCTCGATGGTTCGTTGGGTGTCGGCGTTGACGAAAGACACCTCGGATCCCGTGTCAATTAAGGCGTCGAAACACGCGACCCCTACGCGGGTCTTGATGTGCGGCCGGGGCGAAAAGTTTATACGGAGGGCTGGGGAGTGGCCGCTGCTTCTCCAGCCCGTTTTTCATTTCCCGGTGCTGGATGGCAGTCCTTCGTCAGGACCACGTCTTTGCCGCACTGGGAGCAAAATTTCTTCGGCGG
>NW_017256462.1:0-5015 GCF_001594055.1 Mycetomoellerius zeteki
ACTAATAATTTTGCCAACGAATCAATGACAATTGCTATATATTTTAAAGTCAAGTAGCAAAATTAATTCAGTGACATGTTTTAGAATACAATTTTCGTCGCTTTCTCTATACTTACGTTGTTCTCCTATACTTTCAACTGTATTATTAAGAAAGATTAACTCAACGGCGGTTTTACAACGTACAGTAGATGATTACTTGTGAAGAAATTTACACTGAAGAGTATCCGAATCAAGGATTGAAACGTTTGTGAATGATATGAATTATATTAACAGATAATAAAGTATATACACACCTTAACCTTCTGTATCGGCTCATATTAGCATGTTTCAACATTTATTTCATCCCTTTCATAATTTTACTAAATATTTTCTTACTAATAATAATGCTAGTAACAGCACTGTCTTAATGACGATAGAACTGTAGTATTGTATGATAAATATAGATAAATGATTATTTTAAATCGAAATTATTAAATAAATAAATTCAAATTTTGTACAAATCGTTTGCTTATTTTTATGAATATTTTTACAAAACTGCAGTTACGAATGTGAATATATAATTCTCTATTGATTGTTTTAAAAATCATTTCATATTGGGCATTATATTGTAAGTGGTCTAGAAGATGGAATTTGGAATTCACACCCTCCTGTAAAAAAACTGTTGGTATTTGACTTCTCTTTGCGGATGGATCTTATGAATTTTATGTGGAATCGATATATATTAAGTTCGCTTTCAGTTATAAAGATTGTTTCTCTTTGTATCGGACACTAACTAGCGTACCACAAGGTGAAGGTAAATTTATTAAATTTCATTAGATTTCATTAGAATTTTAGTAAATTTTATAAGTACAAGGTAACAATTAAAAGCAAATACGATTCATTTATTGTTAATATTTCATTCCGTATATCAATATTTATTCAGTAACCATTAGTTTAATAAAATTTGTGTTATCATACATATATTTTCAACATTTTCGTGTAATCCCGTATTATTAAATATTTTTAATTATGATACTATATAATAATATTTTTATTATATTTTGTACAGCATTTTTAATTGTATCTTGTTGAATATAACAGAATTACTCGTTAACTGGATAAATTTTTCTTATTAACAATACCCGCAAAATATCTTGTTGATCAAACATGTCTTTCTGTTAATTATTGGGGCATTTCGTTTTATGCATAATGTATTGCTTCTCCTCATCGAGTGTAAACATGGATAAATGATGCATCATGCGCATTATTTTGTTCTAATTTATTGCAAGAAATAACACGACGACAAATACAATACAGTATTTCGCCCGACTTGTCTCAACTGACACAATAAATGAACTGCTAGAGTGCGCTGAGATTAAAATTAATCATAATTCTGATGACTGATAATGCATATGTCTATTCAAAATAGTTCCAACCAAACTGTAAAATATTAAACAAATCATTATGTAATATATAATATATTTTACTACTTATGATATAGTTCTAGATCTAGTCGTAAAATCTCGAATCTTGTCATAACAACCAGAAATTCTTTCTAATTGTTGTGACAAGATCCGAGATGTTGATTCAAGTATAATGCATTTATTTATATACGTGGGCACGCGTCTTATCAAACCATAATCGAATCATAATCAAACAAAATTTCTCATATATTACTGCGAGAATAGATGGCTTGTTATATACCTGCGTTGCAAGAACTATTGTAGCAGACAAAACTGTGGAATACATCTGAAAGAAGATATGCTATCACTATACTTAATTAAAATGGTTTTGTTAATCTTTTCGCTCAGAAAGTGGACGGTCCACTGGAATATTGATATTGATCGGGATCACGCCAAAAGTATACTCATTAGAGGAGAGTGTGATGGTGGCGCTCTCACTTAAGAAATTTTACTAATATTTTTATTTAAAATTGATTTTTTATGAAATTTGTTGCAGACACTTACAGTACAGGATTATACAGCTTTAAAGAAGATCATCAAAATAATTATTAGACATATTTTCATTTATCGATATAAAAAGGTATAGCAGTTTTGATCGGTTTAGCCTATCTGTAAGGAGTCAAGGCGATCAGATTACGGGTCGTGATAATTGGGGTGAGATCATGTCGATTAGGGTAACTCCGCTATATACGCCGCATCTATTAAAAATTTAATTTATTAAGTATTATTTACTATGTTTAAAGTAAACGAACTATGAGCTCAAGTGTACGAAAGTATTTTATGAAGTTCTTTATTTTCATTATTTCAAAAATTTATAGATTCAAGTTATCCTCAAATGATCCTCTGGGATCAATTTGACCCAATGAATAAATATTTACGTAAGGTGCCCAAACGATGGCTAAAACCTCTTGAATGTTGTTCAGAATCATGACGTGGGTAACATTTTTCAAGATCAAGTTCATTGGAGGTTGTTTCGCTTATTTTCATTTCTACGTAAAAATCGCGACGATACTGAAACTTTCAAGCATCGCAACTCGAAAAGTACTTCATGGAAAAATATTTTATTACAGTGTTTTGGAAAGCTCTCGAGATGTGCTATAAGAATATGCAATGAAAATGGGATGTTCCATTTAAAAAAATTGATATGACCTTGATCTGGTCTTGGCAACGCCACCCAAGGTCAAACGGATGTGATCAGCAAATAGTTTTTTAACCCTATAACTTTTGTCTGAAACACTTTTCTGTAATACTTATACTTTTCATGATGTTCAGATGTCCCGAAACTTTTTAGGCATTCTGTATATATATTTACGTTTATTACATACTTCCATACTTTTATTTAAAATAAGACATACCTCGCAGATAAAATTATACCCAAAGCAGTAATGTCCCAAGCCAAATTTTACCTCTGTCTGTTTTATTTGCAATATAAACTGCAAAATCTGATTGAAATAAATAATTTAATAAGCATTAAATATATACTACCATTCTTGACACAATTCTTGATACAATTCGGACACTTGTATAAATTTTATCAAATGGGTAAATTTAAGACATTATTATAAAACGTCAATTACTTTGTCGCAGATATCAAACAGCAATCCTATCCCTTTATACGTTCAATGACATTTTGTTACTTTTAATTTCAATATGTGTCAAAATCAATCCATTTTTTAGTTTCAAAGTAAAGCGTTGATATTAAGGTATGAACTTTGTAAATAAAAAATTAAGTTTGAGTCAAATTTAGTACATTCTTAAGTTATTTAACTATAATGTTTTAGTTACATTAACGACATATTGAGTAGAAGCAAGGATGGCATACAGAAATGGTTACAAAATAAATAACTCAAAATGGATATAATACAACACTATGAATTCAACACATTGTATTCTTTTATATGTATTTTTAGGATATTTGTACATATTAACGCCAATTACAAAACCTTTATAAATTATTTTAAATATGCCAAATTCTATACTCCAAAATGCATTGAGCTTTTGCAGAATATTTATAGTATGATAGTAGAATTGATAGTATGATAGTATGATAGCAGAATATTGATAGTATGAAATAACTTTCAAAAACTCGCTTTTGTTTTATAAAATAAAAAGTAATTTTTAAAACTTTTTCCAGCTTATGCTTATCTGTTATGTTAGAACATCACACACCTGTGTGTACAAGTATATTAAAATATATAAAAATAGACACAATTGTTATGTAATGTCCCAACCTTGTACATGAACATTCGATGAAATTTATGTAGGTGTCCGAATTTTGAACGCTAATAATATTAAGCAAGTAAGACAGTTAAAATTCTATATAAAATTATGTTGTAAATATTTACCTGTTCACGTAAGTTCTCATCAAGATTATAATTGGAAAATTTGTAAAGAATTGCTACTGTCTCATTTATCTGAAAATATATTAACATATAACAAAGGTTTGTAGTAAATCTGATAGCTATATACAATGAATAAGATTTAGTCATTTCAAATACTTGACATGTGCAATTTCATTGTTGCATGTGCTTATTATTCTAATTATAAATAATTATTAATGCCCTTAATCTATTGTAACTATACCTCACAGTAAACAGTTTGACATACGGAGTTTAATTTGACAAATAAAATGCTTTGCAAAACGAAATTAGAAAATCCATATAAAACATTCATAATATTACTAAACGTCCATATTATCTGATGCTCTATAAACACCCGATACATTAATATACAAATCATAATAGATTGTATAAGGTACCATATCATTTGTAGTAACATTTGTACTTTGAACACTATGTTTAGTTTGCGTGATATAAGGCATAGTTGTAGATGAACATGCCTGTAAGCAAATTGTAATTGTTATAATTAATCAAACCGAGAGACATATACGAGAAGTACTAAGCAAAATACATTTTTAACGTAGAATTCGTTATAAACAATAGTGTTGTAACTTGCGTTCACAATGTATGATTATTTCACGTAATTGAAATTACGTGAAATTATTCTTGTACATATGTGTATATACGTATACAGGGTGTCTCATTTTAACTGTAGTATCAAATTATCTCGAAACGATACGGAAAAGCATATTTCAAATAAAAGTGAAACGATTTCGAGGGGAACTTGTTTTTTTAAAGTACTTTTGTTACATTGTTTCTTTTTTTAGGTGCAGGCACCCAAAAGATGTTAGGTGTACAATTTAAGGATGTATTATACGTACAATTACTGCAAGAAAATTAAATATGGAAGTACATATAAGTTTAATATATACATTTCAAATAAAATGTAATGGGGAAAGGGGAGTAAGATGACGACCTTAAAGTTTGTCGATTTTTCCTAATTTCTGTAATGAAGTAAAGAGACTGATTTTATTTTTTTTCAAGTTCACTACAGTCTTAGTTTTCATTTGTAAAAATTATAAAGTTGTTTAATAAATTACAATTGTTTAAAATTTATATTTTTTAAGGACATGTCAATTTCGTCATCTTGCCCCCATATATGGGTAAGATGACTTTTAGTAGTGGATAAGATGACGAAAAATCAATTTAAGTTAAAAGTATACTTTTTATGAGT
>NW_017256462.1:6737-7758 GCF_001594055.1 Mycetomoellerius zeteki
GTCATGTCAATTATGCCAGAGAAATATTTTTATAATATCTCGTAAGTTATTGGTTTTTCTTCTATTTATAACTTAATACTTTGATATGCAGAATGATTATATAGAAATCAAATTACGTAAAAAATCATGGTTCCATTTTAAAAAGCGCAGATAAACATTACATCTTTTTCATTGCGACCCTCATCGTATTTCTATCTAGAAAAGAATAACGTGATCCTAATAGGCCTCTCAATGCAGTTGCACTTTCACAGAAAACGTTTTTTAAATGCTTTTTGAAATATGTCGATGTGAAAGTTAGATTGAGACATCCTGTATACCTATATACCTACGTGCGAATGCATGTGTGTACACAGTAATTCTGTTAAATAATTATTACATTATAATCCATATATATTGATTGTGATCCTTAGCTCCTGTTATCCGCTGATGTACTAAGATGGATCTATTTTGTCTCTTGTAATCTGCACTACTTTCGAACAGATCAGAATAGAGTGTATGTAAGAGATCATTGACTCGATGAAATCTGGAACTTGTGTATCTGAATTGAATGAGAAAGACTTAGTTATGCCTTTAAATAACATTATGGCATATGCGTTATATGTATATGCGTATTCTAATTGCGTTAATAAGTAATCAGAAGTCAGACTAAATTAGAATTTTTTTATTTACTTTTACGTTTCAATATAATATTTTATAAATATATGAGTAGAAGATTTTCAAAATGTGTTTGATCCATTATTTACAATTCAGTTTCAGTTGTTTTAATATATAATTTCAGAAAATGAAAAAGGAAGCCGCCAGAAAACTACGCGCCTTACAGAAAATAACAATTTGTCAATCAGTAATTGAGAAATGTTAAACGAAATTGCTAAACAACAATTGTTAAAAACTAAAAACTAATGACTGTATTTTATTTGTTTTTAGTTAAAGGATCATGCCATTCTTTCTTTTTTTTTCGAAGACATTTTTCGGGCGGATAACTGCCCTTCCGAACATCAAATAACGTCTTATAAGTTAGCGG
>NW_017256463.1:0-855 GCF_001594055.1 Mycetomoellerius zeteki
AATTCTGGAGCAATAATACAGCGTTGAAACCGTGAAATGTTAAAAAAATATCCGAGTAAAAAAACTGTCAAAGCCGAAGGAAAAAAACCATTATTTCTCAAATTTTTAAACCCTAAAATTCTAGAATTTTTCCATCGTTTACATCTCTACGATTGGACATCGATTAGACAAATAGACACAAGCCACTCATAGCGCTTGAGACTGTGGAAAGCCTCCAAGCACTCGTCTGCTGTGATTGGTGGTCGTCGATTTTAAAAAAGTAACGGAAAAGTAACGAAAAGTTACTTTTCAAGTAACGGTAACTGTAACGAGTTATTTTTAAAAATCGGTAACTAGTAACTGTAACTAGTTACTTTTTCTACTCGGTAACGAATAACTGTAACTTGTTACTTTTAAATAGTAACTTTCCATTCCCTGCCACGAGCGAGGTAGTGCGACGCGGACCGCGTAGGTTTTCGCAGCGCGACCGCTGATATTGATATTTTTTTTTAAATATTAAATTTTTGAATTTTTTTTACGATATATTGAAGCAACTATAGAGCAAAAAATCTGTGTATGCTTAGTTTCTTTGTAGCACCACTGGATCTATTTTTTTCAGTATGGCGGGGTCAAGGTTTATCTTAACCTGGACCCCCCCCATATGTTTTTTTTTCTCGTAAACCGTTGGAACAAAAAAATTTTTTTTTTCAGCGAATAATTAGCACATAAAGAGCACTAAATTTTTGATCTATCGCGAATTTGATTTTCGATGGTGGGGGGTCAAGGTTAATGGGAGTATAAAAACATGTTTTTCAATACAGATGTAACGAACAAAATGAAGAAAATGTTGTAACGATGCACCCGCAATGCATCATT
>NW_017256464.1:0-235 GCF_001594055.1 Mycetomoellerius zeteki
ATTTTACCAAATTAAAAAGTAAAACCCAACTCAAAGATACCTCCAAAGTAGAATTTAACTTGATAGAATTTAACTTGGCGTCTGTTGTTGATATCAAATCTTTTATACACATGATACATATCATTAGAGTTACGTAAAAATAAAGATAGTACCACTTGGGTTTTACTTTTTAATTTGGTAAAATACCACTTGGGTTTAGGTAGATAAATAATATCACTTGGGTTTAGGTAGATAG
>NW_017256465.1:0-6873 GCF_001594055.1 Mycetomoellerius zeteki
TTCGGCAGCGTCGCTGAGGCGAGCGCGCAATCATCAGTCGGGTCGCCGTGGCGACGCCATATTGGAAGTTTCCCGCGCTCTTCATCAACGGCGACGCTACATCAAGTACCTCCCGAATTCTTCGTGAGCAGCAGCGACATAGCGGTAATCAGAATTTTAAGCGACCGGAGGTAAAGCGGGTCGGTAGCAGGCGCGGCGGATCAGTGGTCCGTCCGATCTTTAGAGCGTTCGCCGGTGTGTGTGGTGTACGTTAGTATCGAGTGCGGCGCGGCTAGGATATGGCACCACCCACGGTCGAAGAGTTGCAGGAGCAGTTGGCGCAGCTGCAGGCCGCGTTTCAACAGGGTCGCGGGCCGGTTGGCAATGTCGCGCACATTGATTCGTACCGAATTCCTAAGATCCCACCGTTTTTAATTAAAGATCCGGTCATATGGTTCATCCAAGTAGAGGCGACGTTTGAGGCTGCGCGAATCACGGATCAAAAAACCAAGGCACATCATGTGGTCATGACTTTGGATGCGGAAGCCATTGCATGCTGTCGCGACCTCATCGCAGAGCCCGATGAGAACGAGCCTTACTCAAAACTTAAAGCGCGCATAATCGAGAATTTCTCCGTTTCAGCGGAAAGCCAATTACGACAACTTATCAAGGGTCAAGTCCTAACGTCCGGTAAGCCGTCGCAGATTCTCGGTAGGTTACGCAATCTCAATCCGGACAAGCGATGCGACGACGCGGTTTTGAAAACAATTTTCTTTGAATATTTATCGCCATATGTCAGGGGAATCCTCGCAACTACCGAGTGCGCGGACCTCGATAGGTTGGCCAAAATGGCCGATAAGATCACGGAAACCGCGGCAGACTCCGTGCAATGCGCAGCCGCGTCGGTAAAAGCAGCTCAGCCGACCGATCTCGAGAGCAAAATCGATAAACTTGCCGCCGATTTAACAACCCTCGCAGCCGAGGTCAAGCGATCGAGCAGGCCTCGTGTTAAAGGCGGACCCGATAAAGACCGGAAACGTTCTGAGAGTAGGCGTCCCAGTGTATGCTGGCCGCACCGAACGTTCGGGGACCAAGCGCGAGCTTGTAATGGCACCGATAAATCCCCGTGCACATGGCCAAAACCCAAAGCCATCGCCGACGGGAAGGCGGGGGAATAGAGTCGTCTGTCATCGCGGAGGCGAGCATGACAGACCCTAACACGTCTTTTCGCCTCCATATTCGGGATCGCGTGTCGGGGGAAGTGTTTCTAATCGATACAGGTGCGGAAATTTCGTTACTCCCCTGCATCGACGGGGAGAAGCAAACCCCTAGCAGCCTAAAATTATACGCGGCGAATAACACGATAATAAATACCTACGGCGTAGTGTTTCGCACGGTACACCTCGGTATACGCCCGCTGACGTGGAATTTTTGCGTAGCATCAGTGCCGTACCCTATTATCGGGGCCGACCTGATATCGCACTACGGTCTCCTTCCGGACTTAAAAAGTCGTCGACTCATTGACCCTCACAACAGCGCGTTCACGCCAGGAGTGGTCGAAGCGGTGCCGCCATTAACGATCAGCACGGTCAATCCCGACACAAAATTCGCGCGTATTCTATCCGAATTCCCGGAAGTCACCGGTCTTGAGCAAGCAATTCCGATCAACAATAGCGGCGTGTATCATCACATCATCACCTCGGGTCAGCCTATATCAGAGCGTCCGAGAAGATTGAGCCCAGACAAGCTCAAAGCAGCAAAGGCCGAGTTCAAGCGACTGGTCGAGCTCGGCATTTGTAAACCATCCAGTAGTCCGTGGGCAAGTCCGATCCATATGGTCCGTAAGAAAGACGGATCATGAAGAATCTGCGGCGACTATCGTCGTTTGAATGCAATAACCGTACCGGATAAGTTTCCTGTACCGCACCTGCACGACTGCTCCTCCAATCTTCGCGGAAAGGTCATATTTTCAAAATAAGATCTCCATCAGGCGTACAATCAGATTCCTGTCGCGCGTGAGGACATCCAAAAGACGGCGGTCGTTACGCCGTTTGGACTGTTCGAATATAACTACATGACTTACGGTCTTCGTAACGCCAGTCAAACCTTCCAACGTCAAATCTTCCGTTCATTAGGAGATCTAGAATTCGTATTCGCATTTATCGATGACATACTCATAGCGTCAACGTCATTAGAAGAGCATGAGAAACATTTGCGCGTGGTGTTAAAGCGATTGAAGGAATGTCACCTACGTCTTAACGTCGAGAAGTGCCAATTCGGTAAGCAAGAACTGGAATTTCTCGGAATGATTATTAATAACGAAGGGTGTAAACCATCTCCGACTAAAATTCAAGCGATTAGTGACTTTCCCAAGCCGCAAACGATTATCGAGTTGCGTCGCTTCCTCGGCCTTGTAAACTTTTATCGCAGATCGCTCCGTGATGCAGCCACAGTTCAGGCACCGTTGAATGGGTACCTCCGTGACTCGCGCAAAAATGATAAAAGGGCTGTCGAATGGACACCGGTGGCCGAGGAAGCTTTTAACAAATGCAAAGCGATGCTGGCCAACGCAACAATGCTGGCACACCCCTCTGACGCGGCAGAGACGCGCCTTGTGTGCGATGCTTCCGACTTCGCCTTGGGAGCAGTACTTGAGCAACGCCTCGATAACGCATGGAAGCCTCTGGCATTTTTTTCGCGGAGACTTAGTCCGGCACAACTCAATTATAGTGCCTACGACCGCGAACTCACGGCAATCTACGAAGCGGTAAAGTATTTCCGATACTTTCTGGAAGGCCGCGATTTTAAAATTGCAACGGATCATAAACCTCTCATTTGTGCATTTATGCAGCGCTCCGAGAAAGCGTCACCGCGACAACAGAGACAGCTCTCATTCGTTTCGCAATTTACTACACGCATTGAATACCTGTCGGGCGATAATAATGTAGTTGCAGATTGCCTCTCCCGCATCGAAACCATTCGCTTGCCAGCTGAAATTGAGTTAAACGAATTGGCACTGCAACAGGAACGGGATGAGGAACTGAAATCAATTCGCGAAAACCCAGACCTCTCTATTTCCTTGAAAAGAATTCAATGGGGTCCGACCCACACAACGCTATATTGCGAAATGACCGGAGAGGCAATCCGTCCGTACATTCCCGCGTCTTTGCGGAAGCAAGTATTCCACTTGTTTCATGACATGGCTCATCCCGGTGCCAAAGTCACGGACCGAGTAATTCGCCAACGGTACGTTTGGCCGAACATGCATCGCGAAATGGTGTAAGAATTGTATATGCTGTCAACAATCAAAGATTTCGCGTCATGTCAAATTAAATCCAGATAAATTTGTAGCGCCGGACAACCGTTTTGAACATATCCATATGGACATTGTGGGTCCGTTACCCGAATCCGAAGGATTCAAGTATTGTGTAACCATTATAGACCGATTTTCTCGCTGGCCAGTAGCAGTTCCCGTCAAGGACATCGAAGCAGCCACAGTAGCTCGCGCGCTGTACGACAATTGGATCGCTAATTTCGGGACTCCCATAACGTTGACTACCGACCAGGGCAGCCAATTCGAGTCGCACTCTTCTCTGCGCTCTTGCAGTTGATTGGCTGTCGGCGTATCCGTACTACGGCGTACCACCCCGCCTCAAACGGTATAATTGAGCGGTGGCATCGAACTTTTAAGGCCGCGATCATGTGCCATGCGGGCATGAATTGGACACGAACGCTCTCGACTGTCATGTTAGGGCTGCGCACCCACGTCCGCCTCGACACCAACGCCTCGCCTGCGAAATTCGTGTTCGGCACGTCGTTGCGCGTTCCGGGAGAATTCGTCCTCCCAGACGACTTCACACCCAATCCTCACGTATTCATCGAAGAATTCCGGGAATACATGCGAAAGGTTAAACCTGTACCGGTAGAGCACAGACATAAAAAACGTGCGTTTGTCTTCAAAAATCTGTTCTCGTGCACACACGTCTTTCTCCGCGTGGGAGCCACCAAAAAGGCATTAGAGCGACCATATACCGGTCCCCACAAAATTATTAACAGAATCTCCGACCGCGTTTTCGATATAGATATTAACGGCACAAAACGCAGCGTCTCCATAGAAAATTTGAAACCGGCGCATTTCGTACCCGATGACCTAAGTAATACTCTGGGTAACGAACAATCCGGCCGGTCAGGCAACGGCCGCCCAGCATTAAAAACTTATGGGCGTCACAAACAAGTTACTTTTGCCCAATCAAGCGAGCAATACTTCCCCGCGTAGTCGTTAAAGCAACTTCGTTCATAAACGGTACGTAATGACGTAGTCTAAATCTTAAGCTCAGCAATAAAAATGTACCTGCGACCAACTTAGCGTTAAGAAAAATGTACCGGCGACCAACTTAGCGTTAAGAAAAATATACCGGCGACCAACTTAGCGTTAAGAAAAATGTACCTGCGACGAGCGTAGTGTTAATAAAACTTTATAAAGAAACAACATAAAGACAGCGGTAAATTCGTTGTTACTCGGGGGGGAGTATGTAGGGAACTGCGTCCACCACTCTCTCTCCTAGCGCATGTAGTGGTAGCAAGCTTGGGGATATTTTAGCGCGCTAGCCGCCTGCTGGTGGCAGTTTTGTAACCAGAAAAATAGTGAGATCGACTCGGGCAGTCGACACGAGCAGTAAGCCATTAAGAATAAATTTGTGTTCATGTCTAAGTAATTATCGAGAGTGGTTATTCCGTTCCTTCCATCACGTCTTCGACTACGGGCGTGGGCCCGAGCTGAGAGGCAAGACCTTACCAGGTCGCTGCCCACAACTATACTTCATGTGGCGCCATCTCTACATCATGTGCGTAATTTAATTATTTCTATCAATCTCTATATTATCCACGCTAAAAATCGATCCAAAATTCGCATATAAAATTCGCGAACAGACAAAGAATTAAGAGCTGAGCGTTGTAAGTGTTTTGAAAGATCGCTCGTGCGGTTCGGACGTATTCTATCTCGAGCGTTACATATCACCTCGATTTATATTTTTAAATTACGTGCATCATAGCCGTAACGCCGTAAGCGTCCAGTGTTTGGAGGGTCCCGCATCATTTTCGCAGCAATGGTAAAAATCGATATTTCAGAAAAATCGATAGAGTCGTTCTTGACACTCGTAGAGTGTCGTAGACCATAAATTAGAGTTTTTTATGTTTTATACGATTTTTTACGTATAATATCGTATAATACAGTATAATACAGTATAATGTAAAAAACTAAAAAATCCTCGGATAACCCTGATGTTACTGGAAGCCCTCGGTATGCTCTTCACAATCAAATCATGTAAAAAAATTAGCCAAATTGTAAAGAGTGCTATCTATTGATGATATTATTATGCGATACGGGCAATCAGTCTTGTGTACTTCGGTAGGACATAGACCCTAGGCAGAATACCATCACTACAAAATAAGCGTTTATAGGTAACCTCAGAGATGTATTCTCGCTTCTTGTCAGTAAGGTCCTTAGACTACTATTAATCCTAAAGGACGGATTCCTTGAGATTTTTGTATATGTCTTATCATCCAACAACATATTATTAACTTTATTATTATAATCGTCCTTATTCAACGCTACTGTGATATTACCCTTGTCTGCTTTAGTAAAAATAACGTTAGGATTGTCTTTAATGAACCTTGGAGATGAACGCATTGCTTTTTGAAGCGAGTGGAAAATGAAATTCTTCTTATGATCAAGAGAGAAAAGACGTTTTATGATAGGCACTGATCGAGTTCTTATGCCCGTTTCCTCCACAGTGCTTCAATACTTGAACCGAGTTTAAACTCCGATCAAAGACATTTTGCGTTCCACCAACTTTTTAGAAAAAGTTCAAAGCGATTGAACGGCGTTCATCGTGAACGGTCATTTTTGGCCGGTTAACGAATTTGAACGCCGTTTAAGCAGAAGCTAACACGATAAGTCAATATTTTAAGGTTATGTGCAGTGTCTTCTTGAGATATACTATATATATATAATATATATATACAAAAAAACGAGTATGGCATATTACAATATTTTATCATCATCCGACGACGATGAAGATATAATCCGGTAAAAACATTTATTTATAATATTGTATATGTTTATACGTGTTATTTATATATATTTATGTATATTCATACGTGAAAAATTTTTTACCGGGACATGTCGACAGAAGACCCAAAAGATTTAAACAACGCATGAACTATTTTGATGAT
Source organism: Mycetomoellerius zeteki (assembly GCF_001594055.1). NCBI lineage: Eukaryota > Metazoa > Arthropoda > Insecta > Hymenoptera > Formicidae > Mycetomoellerius > Mycetomoellerius zeteki. The sequence goes on from NW_017256465.1 coordinate 6,214, forward strand.
TTGGACGATATTGAATTTAAAATGAGATTTCGCCTAAACAAAAATAGCATTCTTCTAATATTAAACCACATAGAAGAAGCATTAATATTTCGATCAAACAGGTATGTATATCTTTTTATTGTTATTTTATTATCCTTATGTCATATATTTATTAAAAACAGATTAATATATTTATTTTTGCAGAAATAATCCTATAACTCCAATGCAGCAACTTCTTAACACTCAGATTTTATGCAACAGGATCTTTTATAATATCTGCAGGTGATCACAGAATTATTCATTGTGTTACGAACGTAATTGCCAGACTTCGATCACGTTTTGTAAAATTTCCTACTACAAATAATGAAATAAAGAAACAATAATTGGAATTTTATAAAATCTCTCGATTTCTTAGAGTTGTAGGTTGTATAGATTGTACATACGTTCGAGTTCAGTCCTTTGGTAAACACATAATTTTATTTATAATTTTATCATACATATTTTACCATACCTATTTTAATAAGCTATATAAATAGAAATGCTAGAAATTATTATAAGGTTTTAAACTTGTTTTATTTATTGTAGAACTGAAAACGCAGAACTATTTAGAAATAGGAAAGGATATTTTTCTTTAAACATACAAGTTGTGACAAATAGTAATTTAGAAATTACTGATATAGT
>NW_017256466.1:0-2068 GCF_001594055.1 Mycetomoellerius zeteki
GATGAAAATGTTCCTCGGGACGAGGAACCTTGAAGGGGGGGTGGTGTCATGAAACGCCACTCAAGGACATTTTTCTTTTTCTTTTCATTTATATTTCTTTTTCTATTTTTAGGAAAGCGTGACGTGACGTGACAAGTGTGACAAAGGCGTGACGGGCAGTCACAGAGTGTGACAGATGTCACAAAGTGTGATGGGTGTGACAGAGTGACAAACAAGAAGTCACATGACCATGGGAGGAGTCACAATAGTTACAAACGCTGGAAATGTATAAGTAGTGTAGATGAATGAAATGAGAACTCACCGAGTTCTCCTTGTAACCGCGACTACAAGTGTGAACAAGTCCTAGCCTAGGGTTTCAATCGCTGAGCCTTACACTAGAACTCGGTACCTCTAGAGGATCGCCTAACACCAGGCCCTCCTCACACTTTACTCTCACCTCTTATCAACCCTCGATCGCTGGTCATCGCGACCTCCGATCACCTCCATTATAGCCGGGTCCCAGGCTTAAGGGAACCCACTCAGTCGGGTCACGTCTGAGACTAAGGGGGCGGTGTAATCCCAACCGCTATCCTGGAGAGTATCTCCAATTGTTTGTGGGATCAGTTCTTTACATAGTAGTGTTCTTAGTAGTAACTTTGAGCTGAGTCCTCATTGTGGGACGTACACGCTGAAGATTAGTGGTTGTCCTTAAGACGCCACTTAGTGTAGGATCCCCTCCGTCGGGTGATAGCCAAAGTAATATTAGGGCAGTAGTTAGTAGGGAAGTAGGTGCCTAGCTGGGTGAAGATCGAGCGCCCCAGTAGGTGTAACACTTAGTTCGACACATCCTTTATCCTTTCCTGAAGTAGTCGTCAACACAATGGCTGCTTCAGTTTCAAATAATATATCCACCCGGCCCCCATGTGGTAACACAGAACCCATGGCTGGCCCATCTTACAACTTCATGTGTGACGACACAGTTGCACAACCGGCAGATGAATACGACGAGAAAGTGAGGAAGTTGGTGACATTTGTGAGTGAGAGAGGAACAGAGGAGCAGCAGAAGCAGGTGACGATGTTTTTGATGGTGGAGTACATGGGGATGCTGCAGGAATTGCAGGAAATGCAGAGGAGTGCAGAGGAGGAGGAAGCGACGTACATCGCGCAGATGAGAAGGGAGAAGGAAGAGAAGGAGTTGAAAGGAAAAGAGGAGAAGAGGAGGAGGGAGCTAGAAGAGTATGATAGGAAGGAGGAAGTTAGACGTTGTAGGAGGATGACAGTACAAGAGGAGGAGAACATGTGGAAGGGATATCGGGGAGACAGGAGGTGTAAGGAGTGTGGATGGTTTGGGCATATGGCCCGTCATTGCAGGTGGAAGTTTGAGTGGAAGGGGAAAGTAGAAGAGAAAAGTGGGGGAAATAAATTTGAAGCATTGAGGAGGAATGAGAAATTGGTGGGGGGAGATGCGAGGTGGAGACAGGAGAAAGCGAGTGTGGCAGAGATTGTGAAAAGGGCAGAAGGAAAGAGGAGGAAAGGGGAGATGGGGAAGGAATGGTGGTGGAGGTTGACAAAGGAAGAAAAGAGAGCAGTGGAGGAACAGAGACGAACAGAGTGGGCGGAGGAGGAGAAGAAGGAGAAAGAGCGAAGAGAGAGAAGGAAGGGCACCAACTTGCCCATGCAGAAAGAAGAGAGGGGAAGTGAAACGGCGAAGGAACAGGAAGAAAGGAAGAGAATGCAAGCCCCAAAGAGGGGGCCAGTAGAGAAAGAGTTGGAAGAAGGAAAATTCGGAGAAAGAGATGTCAGGAGAACGTTGAAACCATTGAGAGAAGTGTGGATGAATGTGGGAATAGAGAATGTGGAGACGCACAAGGGAGTGTCAGTGAAGGCATTGTTGGATAGTGGAGCCACTGGGCTCTTTATAAGCAGAAAATTGGCAGAGGAAGTAGGATGCAGATTGATAAAGTTAGAAAAGCCAATAAAGTTGAGAAATGTGGACGGAACGTGGAATAGTGGAGGAGCGGTGACCCATGAGGTAGAAGTCAATCTATTCTATCGAGGACATGTGGAAAGGGTGCGGATGGACATTTGC
>NW_017256466.1:3598-4614 GCF_001594055.1 Mycetomoellerius zeteki
AAAGAGTGGTTGAGAAAAATAGAAAAGGAAGAGTTGTTGATTGAGGGAGTAGATTTGGGGGCACAGATAAAGGAAGCCCAAAACATGGATGAGGAGGTAGTGAAGATTGTTAAAGAGATGAAAGAAGCTGGAGTAAAAATGTTAAGAGAGGAAGAGTGGAGAGAGGAAGACGGCATATTGTTGAAGGATGGAAAAGTCTATGTGCCAAAGAATGAGAAGTTGAGGGCTGAAGTGATAAGGTTGCACCATGACACACCAATTTGTGGGCATGGAGGACAATGGAAGACAGTGGAGTTAGTGGGCAGAAACTTCTGGTGGCCAGGGATGACCAAAGAAGTGAAAAGATACGTGGAGGGCTGTGATATGTGCCAGAGAAATAAAAATCGCACACAACCACCAGCAGGAAAGCTAATGCCAAACGAGATACCGGAGAAACCATGGACGCACATAACGGCAGACTTCATCACGAAGCTGCCATTAGCTCAAGGGTATGATTCGATATTGGTGGTGGTAGATCGATTGACCAAAATGGCGCACTTTGTGGCAACAACGGAGAAGACGTCGGCGGCAGGGTTGGCCAAGTTGTTCAGGGATAATATCTGGAAGCTACATGGATTACCAGAAAGCATTATTTCAGATCGTGGACCTCAATTTGCAGCAGGATTGATGAAGGAATTGAATGCTATGTTAGGGATACAAACTAAACTATCAACGGCATTTCACCCTCAAACTGATGGGCAAACGGAGAGAATGAATCAGGAACTAGAACAGTACCTGAGGATGTTCATTGATCATAGGCAAGAGCAATGGCCGGAGTGGCTGGGGACTGCAGAATTCGCCTACAATAATAAAGTGCAGACATCGACAAAAGTGTCTCCCTTTAAAGCGAATTATGGACAGGAACCAAGAATGGGTTTTGAGATGAGGAAGAAGGGGAAACACGAGGGTGCGGAAAAATTTGTAGAGAAGATGAGAGAAATCCAGGAGGAAGCAAAAGCGGCTCTGAGAAAGTCGCA
>NW_017256467.1:0-1360 GCF_001594055.1 Mycetomoellerius zeteki
TGGTCTACAATGGGCAGTAGTAGTAGCGGATGAAGCAGTAAGACGTCGCAGTAAGCTGGTTTTTCGGTATTATAGGGTGTAGAGTAAGTCCGTAAGCGAAATGGTTGAAATCCATTTCTTACGTTTACTCTCTTACTCTCAACCAATGAGAACTCAGCATTCAGTAGTAAAGAAAACGCGCGCAAGAAGCTAGTGCTGTTTTTGCATGCTATAACCTAAATTTCGAGTATGGCAGACATGGAGTTTCACGATAGTTCTGGGCGTGATTTTGAAATAAGGATTAACCGAGAATTAATTGCCGTGGTCCGGTGCAATCGGTTTTTGTATGATAAGACCGAAAAATTATATGCCAACGCCAATGTGAAAACCGAAGCATGGAGACAAATCGGTGCAAGTCTCTAAGTCATTGTAGACACTCAGACGTAAAGAGACCCTAATCCTACAGCCTACTTCTAATGTCTACTTCTTAATCCACTACTGCTACTGCCCATTGTAGACCACGCATTAGAGATCGTGGTAGTATAAAGAAAAATGGTAGAGTCGGAGGGGGTTGACCCCAACTGCATCACCTTTGGGTGTGTTCAGATTCCCAACCTGATGACCCAGGATTGAGTTATCTAGAGTTTCGACTCTAATAGCGTTTTCCACTGGGAAAACTAGCGCCGTGCTAGGTTTATATGAAAACTGCATTAGTGCAGTAATAGTGCAGACTCAGAGGAACACATAATTGCATAATATAATATAAAAGTTCAATTATTATACAAGTATCGATTTTTATTGTCACTTCGAGCATAACCTTAAAAAAGGATAAAATTTACTTAATAAAGAATGGATCCAGAAAGCAAATTACAATTTCTATTTTAACATCTATTTTACTGGCATCCATTTTACAATTTTACCTAATAACGAGACGTATACAAATTTAAATTTCTTCTCAAGAAAAAATGTTTTATATATAATTATATAAAATTATACATAATTATATATAAAATATGTTCAAATATATATGTAGATATAATTTTATATAATTATATATAAAACTTTTTTACCCAGGTTATTACAAAATCTCAATTACCCGCAACTCGCCGACTCGCGTAAGTCCGGATCTACAATAGGTGTTTTAAGACTTAAGCTGTAAGAAATTGACCGATTATAGTCAAATCCGAGGGGAATAATCGACTGTGATTCGCCCATTTCTTATGACTTAAGGCTTAAAACCCTATTGTAGATCCGGGGTAAAGGAAGCACGGCAGTGTCGTTGCGCTTGACTTAGCCGAGACACTACCGTGTCTCCTGATCCTCCTGAACATCCTCGATTATTTATTAATTTTTTTATAATTTTTTATAACAATAATATTTT
>NW_017256467.1:1932-10656 GCF_001594055.1 Mycetomoellerius zeteki
CATTAAACACTGAACTGATTTTCACAGTGGAACAACAAAATTGCACTCAGTGCGCATCAGTGTTGCACCAGTTTTCCCAGTGGAAAACGTTATAACTCGATTGATTTATTCCGAGAAAGATTGTGGCTCTGAAAGGTTCGGATCGTTCGGGTTACCATTTGGGTCAGCGTTGCCAACCGTAGCATAATTATGCTACATGTACCATAATTCGTTTGCAATGTAGTCTGTAGCATTCAAGGTACCTATGCTACGCATATTTTAGCATAATTTTTAAAAAGTGTATTTTTTATCACTTTTTGTCTTATACTGAGGCTGCGGTCCATTTGACGCTACAAACGCTTCGAAGCATTCTTTGATTAGTCAATTTGTAAAATTCTTTGTTCTGATTGGTCGCTCAAACGCTTCGAAGCGTTTGTAGCGTTAAGTGGACCGCAGCCTGACAAAAGTGCACGTACGCGTCTATGTTAGTCTAGCGTCCGCGGTTATACATGTTTTCATGTATTATGGCTGCGTTCCGAAATTCACTTGCTAGATTTTCAATACTGGCACCTGGAGTTGATTGATTTTGGAACACAGCCTGTGTGATTTTGGTTATGTTGTAATTTACCTAGGCTGTATTCCGTTATACACTGTCAGTTCTGAAAATATAGTTCACGTGACGTATACTATAGGTTTTCAGTACTGGCAGTGTATATCGGAAGCGGAACACAACCCTAGTGTTAACTGTTAATGTCAATAGCATAGCAATACAGATACAGAGTGAAGTGACAAGATCTTGACAATTTTAACGAGTTGTGTACGCTGTATATCCTGTAAACGAATGTATTAAAAAATTTAAATTTGCTTTCCTAAGGTACGTAACTACTTGCTTTGTTTTGCGCTCTCATACAGACCAATTAACCATGGTGAGTAAAAAATTTTCCTCGGAAAGGACGTTTTAGAATGTGAATTAACTTTAATAAGCGTACAGCTACAAAGCGTGCAAATATTAAATTAAAGCACCTATTTTCTTTTAGAACAATAATGTCATCCGATTTATACTCAAGTTATGGCACCACACCCAAAAAGCAGTTTAAATGTGTTGAGAATCGATGTGACTCGCTTTTTGTAGTAACGGATAACTCGCTTGTTGTGGTCGCACTCTCTTTATTGTTACAAACATAGAACTCGTACAACAATGCGTTCGTCTCGTGATGAAGGAAATACAAGACTAAAAAAATATAATATATCAACATAAAAACGAACGCTGAGGAGCGCGTATGGCATACGTCTTGAGAAGATGGCTGACAAAACAGGGGGGTCATACGGCCGGGAACGAATACGCTAGTGTCCATAGCGCCAGTATCCTAATGATCAAGCTGGTGCCAAAAACGGCGGGTAATATAAACATCGAGAGCGACGACCTCAATCTCCAACATATCGCCTCCCTTGAAAGGGTTAAGCCCTTTAAATCGCAACATGAATTGTCATCTTGGCTGGGCGGCGATTAGGCAACTAAGTGGGAAATCACATCGTAATTCAACTCTGAAACTAAAAGAAACTCAGTAATACGAAAACATAAACCAAAAACATGTCTGTCATTATCATTTAATGATGAAATAAGGATACAGTGCGCAAATACTGCGCGTAGATAAGCGATTGAACAATTAATCTTCCTTGCGTATTGGTAGTATACATATTTTAGTTATCGGTCTTTTATATGTTCCCTTGACAGTCCGGACTGAGACCACTCTGGATACTCCATCTGTGCCAGAGTACACGTCCTCAATGCGTCCAACTGCCCACTGAAGCGGTAATGAGTTATTCTCCTGAACCATGACCATGTCGCCAATGACTGGGTGAGGCCCCTTGGATCGCTGCCACTTAGTACGCTGCTGTAATTGCTGCAGGTACTCGCGACTCCATCGCTTCCAGAAGTGCTGGAATATTTGACTGACTCGTTGCCAACGCAAAAGTCTATTATTGGGCAGATGTGTAACATCTTGTTGCAGAACAGTGGTAAGAGAGTCTCCGACTAGGAAGTGTCCGGGTGTTAGGTAGGATAGGTCGTTGGGATCGTTGGATAAGGGTGAAATCGGACGTGAGTTTAAGACTGCCTCAACTTGGGTAAGCACAGTGTACATTTCTTCAAATGTTAATGGTGTGTCACCGACGATGCGTTTTAAATGAAGCTTCGTGGACTTAACCGCTGCCTCCCAAATGCCACCAAAGTGGGGGGCGTGAGGTGGTATGAAATGCCATTCGATGAAGTCTTCCTTCAGCAGATTGTCCAGCTTGTTCTGATGATCCTTGCTATGAAGCATGTGATAAAGCCCTTCAATGTATTCGATGCTCCTTGAAAATTCGTCCCGTTATCCGAATATGTATGCAGTACCTTGCCTCGACGAGCTATGAAACGCTTGAGAGCGTTCAGAAACGCTTCGGTAGATAAACTGCTCACCAATTCAATGTGAACGGCCTTCGTAGATAGACATATAAAAACGGCTACGTACGCCTTTACTATCTTGGTGTTGCGAAGTTGTCCGGACCTTATGTGGAACGGACCACAGTAGTCTACACCGCTGCGTTCAAACGGTTTCGATGACGTAACTCTATATGCAGGCAGATCGCTCATGATTGCTTCGGAGGCATGTGGATCTGCCTTGCGACAGGTAATGCATTCCCTGATGTACTTCTTAATGCTGTTTCGTGCTGATAGGGGCCAATACTTGTTGCGAATAGCGGCCAATGTGGTTTGTGCTCTCGCATGCAGCTGCCTTTGATGCTCATATTGTATGACTAGATATGTGAATGGATGATTACCTGGCAGTAGAATTGGGTGCTTTGCATCACGTGAGATCGCTGCCCCTTGCAAGCGTCCGCCTACTCTGATAATGCCAAGCTCGTCGATAAATGGAGACAAGCATGACAACTTGTTTTTGCGTGATACGCTCCTCTGTGTCTTCAATGCGTGCAAGTCCTGCTTGAATGCAGCCTGTTGAACTATTTTTACGAGGCGCAAACTAGAATTCACTAGCTCCTGTGTAATTATGCGACCTACTGTTCTGACTCCTTGACCTTTCGCATTGGTCATGAATCTTAGGCAGAGAGCATTGATTCTGATCAGTTTACTAAATGACGAAAACCTCTCGAACAAGCCCGGCCCATCCTCAGTAATGATCATGGTCTTGAGAGCGCGTTTTTGTTCTGGCAGTTCCTTGGACGGAACGGGCGGAATATTTGTGCACCAGGTCTAAGCTCCCTTCTCTAGCCATGATGGACCAAACCACCAGAGGGCCGAATTGATCAAGGTCGACGGAAGAGAACCTCTGGAAACGTGGTCAGCTGGGTTGCATTCTGTAGCAACGTGGAACCAACTGCTTGTTTGAGATAATCGATTTCACTGACCCTATTGGCGATGAAAGCATTCCAACTCTTGTCTGTAGCCTTTATCCAGTGTATCACTATCATGGAATCGGTCCAATAGTACACCGATTCTGGTTTGAAACGTATTGTCCTCAAGATTTTGTCTATTAGTTGTGCCAACAGTACTATATCACAACTCCAGTCGTGATAAGGTAATCGCCTTCAGAGGAGCAACGCGAGATTTCGAACATAATAGTCGCGTAGAAATTTGATTCTGCGCGTCAGTGACCCTGAGGTAGGCGCATGCTCCATACGCCTTCTCGCTTGCATCAGAAAACCCATGGATTTGAATGCTGACTGCGTCTCTGCAGGCTACATAACGTGGCACCTTGAGTTCGCTAATCAAACTTAACTGAGACTCGAACTTCGTCCATGCCGTATGCAGGTCCATGAGCACGGTTTCATCCCATGCCAGATCAAGCTGCCAGATCCTTTGTATAAGCATTTTGGCTACGAGCGCTATAGGGCCTAAGAGTCCTAAAGGATCGAATATCCTTGATAGTACAGATAACATCCGTTTCGTTATCCTTGCGTGGCCAGAGGGATTGATATGATATTGGAAATCGTTAATTTTTGTATTCCAATGTATGCTTAATGTAGATTAGACACCTCTTCGTCAGTATTGATGAAGTGAACGGGCTCGCAAATATCAGCGTGGGGTATGTCCTGTAATAGTTTGGGGTAATTAGACGCCCATTTCCTGAGATGGAAACCTCCCGAGCTTAATATCTTGATGGTTTCGTTCCGTAGGGTTCTAATCTCTTGCTCCGTGTCGGCTCCAGACAATAGATCATCGACATAAAAATCGTTGACGATAGTGATTGAACCCACCGGATAGATCGACGCATATATGCTGGCTAACTCCTGCATCGCTCTCACAGCCAGAAAGGATGCACATGCTGTACCATATGTCACGGTTTTCAGTTCAAATGCTGCTACTTCTTCGGTTGGATCGGCTCGCCAAAAAATTGTTTGAAGTGATGTTTGCGACTCATCTATTAATACTTGCCGATACATTTGGGCGATATCAGCCGTAATGACATACTGAAACGTACGAAAACGTAGCAAGATCGAGAACAGATCTTCTTGCAGGGTGGGTCCTACTGAGAGGCACTCGTTGAGCGAAATTCCGGTGTTGCTCTTGCACGACGCATCAAACACCACACGTAGTTTGATAGTTAAACTGCTGCCCTTCAATACAGCATGATGCGGTATGTAATAGCGCGGAGCGTGCGCTCGATTGTGATGCGTTCTATATGAGCTGAAGCTAAGTATTCGTTCATGAAGCGTACGTACTGATCCTTCAGCATCGGCTGCTTCTGCAATTTACGCTCTAGACTGAGAAATCTGTTCTGTGCTGTATCGCGAGATTCACCGAGTTGTTGCAGCTTGATAGGCATTCTTACGACGAACCGCCCATCTGCATTCCTTGTGGTAGTTTTAGCAAAGTGCTCCATGCAGTCCCTTTCGTCAGGATTAAATGATACTTCGTTGGTGATGAGCTCCATTTCCCAAAGCTTGCTTACTGCTTGACTGATCTGTTGATCGACTGACAAGGTGCAAATCTCGGACCTTACTGGACCATCATTGTATGGTTTGTCACCAACAATCCAACCCAGCTGGGTTTTTTATAGTATAGGTAGATTCTTGTGCACGCGTATTTGTCCTACACATAATAATTGCCAAAAGATCTCAGCGCCTATGAGCATATCTATTGCGGCCGGTGTATAGAATTGGGGGTCAGCTAGTCGTATATTGTTCGGTATCTTAAAATTATTGATATTGATGTGCATTGGAGGCAAATTTTCGGTGATGCTATTTATTACGTGACATTCAATGCTTCGCGAAAATGATGTGTGAACCGACTTGATTCGTACATTAATTACGTGTTCAGAGTACGTTTGGGATTTATCTATTCCTGTGACGGACATATTGGCTCGCTTCCGAACGAGATTCAGCCCTTTGGCAAGGCTATCAGTGATAAAATTGGATTGAGACCCTGAATCCAATAATGCTCGACAAGTATGTGTATTGCCATGCTGATCATAAATATTAACGACTGCTGTGGATAATAATATAACCTGTTGGTACTTATCTGGAGCGACGTGATGCGTTAAAACAACTGTACCAGAATTGCTTGCTTGACTGGGCTGGGTCGTGGATTCTGTCTCCACCTGCGATTTGTCCTGCATGTGAAGCAACATGTTGTGCTTCTTGCTGCATGTTTGACATGTAGACGACTTGCAATCCTTGGCTTGATGAGAGATGGAGCGTAGGCAGTTGAGACATAACCGTCTGACTCTAACTTGTTTGTTCCTATCTTCACACAACTTTAAAAAATTCGGACATTGAAAAATGTGATGTTTTCCCTTGCAATAAGCACAACAGACATTGAAAATGGATACATGGGCACTAGAAATCTTGTTAGATTTACGTGGATTCGACGTTGCTGCGTCATTGACGGCCTTGTTAGACACGATTGACATCGTTTTACACTTTTGTGATAGAAAGTCGGTAAATTGCCTTAGGGTGAGCATTTCACCTGCCGAGATGTGATCCTTCCAATCGCTAATGAGATTCGACTCTAATTTTGTAGTAATTAAATGTATAATGAGGTCGTCTCACTGATCAGCCTGCCCAAGCTTTTCAGGGAACGCAGCACGTCATCCACTAACTTTCTTAACGCCTCGTGATCCATTTTTGGTACTATGGGGAGATTGAATAACGACTTAATGTGTTTTTGTGAAATGATAGATTTATCGTCGAAATGTTGTTTTAGTAATTCTAAAGTCTCACGGTAGTTATCGGAAGTGATCTGTATTGACTTGATAACGTGCGCGGCGTCACCCTCGAGAGAGGAGATCAGGTAATGGAAACGCTGAACATTTGTTAATTTTGGATTCAAGTGAATCATAGATTCAAACGTGTTATAAAAAGGATATCAATCCTCATAATTGCCGCTGAACTTTGGTATTGCGATTTTCGGTAAATGCACTTGACTGATATATCACGGACATAACCTTGATTGAGCGGTGTCTGCCCGGAAACGCGTGACTCTAACGCGCTGCTTTGTATGTCGTTCACATCCGAGGCTACGCACGAAGAAGCTAACAAAGCATCGATCTTACCGGCAGTATTATAAGCCTAATAATTATGTATCTCTCTATAAAATCTAGTAGTTTATCTGGAACAAGAATACGAATTCTAAAGGTATCCGTATTCTTGTGAACTTGATACGTTGTTGAAGTCGCGCGCGCGAGAAAAACGCGTCCCCGCTGGCAACACTGGGTTTAAGGACAGTTATCCAGGTATTGTTATTATAAAGTGCATATGTCTCTTCGCACATTTATGCGCAAGCGAAGCTTGTAAACAACTTCCAAGACGTCCTGAAGTTCTGGCACGAAACATTTATAATTATTTTAAAAATAGTTCAAAACGGCAACATGACTTCAAGCAGTTCCAAAAATTTTTGAATTTGAATATCCATAAGATACTGCATCCATTTCAAACCAGACGGCTAACTTTAAATGAAGTTGTTAACAGGATCTTGGAGCAGTGGGAAAACTTAAAGTTATATTTCAGTAGTACTTACTTAAACGATAGATTAATAGCTACAGAGCAAATTTATAAAGCAATAGTAAAAAGAATGGGCTACGAGCCAGTTATAACATAAAGAATATTTAATAAACTTTCTTACATACATGTAAACGCTTCGACACCGATCGGGTCATTTTCAATGCAAAACAATAAACAATTTTATAAAATTCTCGGAAAATTCAGTTAAATTATAAAGTCCAGTTACAAAGTTCGGTTGTATTAATGACATGTGGTCCATATGTAAAAATCTCGAAGATCTCATCTCACTTTTTTTACAATTCTCCAATCTTACAAATAAATAATAAATTAACAATACGTTATAAATTTATAAAGATTTACAAGACTCATTTATTAAATTATACTATTTGTTCTTGCAGTGATTCTTGTCAAAATTTACTGAGTTTAATAAATATTTTCAATCGGAGAATGTAATAGTTACCGATCTGTATTGTAAATTATTCTCCTTATACAAAGATATTCTTATGTGTTACATGAATAAAGTATATATACATATGACAACTTTAAGTAACATTAATCCATCAAATTCTATTGAATTTGTTCCTATATCTACAATATATTTAGGCGTAAATGTTATGAATTTGTTAAGTGACATGGAAGCCAGAAAGCATTCAAATCTGATTCAAGATTTTTTATTACGAGTTAGGCAATTCGTGATTGTTTCGTGTGAACCGATACAGAAACGTTTTAATTTTAACGATCCTGTTTTAAAATATCTACATGCTCTGAATCCACTAAACGCATTGTCCTTAAATTTTCGAAATGAACTGCCAAGTCTAAATATATTAATGAGAAGTTGTGGTCGCATGATGCCCTTGCCTGAAGCTTTATCACCGATTGGTAATAATAATTGTTCTAATAATGAACAATTATTATTAGAACAATTAATAGATGATGAATGGCGTAAATTACCAATAAGTATATTAACCGAAGAAATTAAAAATGAAGAAATACCGACAAATTTTGGGTGAAATTATTAAATTTTAAAAATATATTAAATGAACATGAATATTTCAATATTAGTAGCTTTGCTTTAAATGTGCTCAGTATACCGCATTCGAATGCCGAATGCGAGCGCATTTTCAGTAAAGTGAATTTAATAAAAACCAATCTCGAAATAGACTTGTCACTAAAACAATTAATGGTATTTTACTTACAGCTCAGTGTGTAAAGCAAAATAATTCCTGTGTTAAATTCGTACCTAATAAAAAAATGATAAATGCAATAAATTTAAATATGTACGACCATCATAAACAAGATGTGTGCAATGAAGTTGATGATGATGTAATTTATATACAATAAATACCTACAAAAGATAATATTATCTTTAGTAAATTTTTTTGTTGTCGTTTATAAGTTCAAGTACTTATTGACCCGTATTCAGAACGCTTTTAAAGATGTTAGCGTGCTTTTTTGTTATTCTTTATCATTCATTAAAGGTAAAATAAGGATAAAATGATAAAAAAAAGCACGTTAACATCTTTTTTGTCATTTTATCCTTATTTTACCATCTTTGAAAGCGCATTTTGAATACGGGCCATTTTTTTTAGTAAGTAAGTTTAATTTTAATTTTGTGATCTCGATAGTTATCTAGGTATATCGCAATAAGTTTCTCAAATTGTAAGATCTCTAGTCGTGTTATTTTTCTTTTATTTTCTTTTATTTTTTTTTCATAAGAAACTTATTGCGATATACCTAGATAAC
>NW_017256468.1:0-1494 GCF_001594055.1 Mycetomoellerius zeteki
ACCTTTCCTTCCGTCATACGCGAGCGAGATCGCAGCCGGGAATTCAACAAGGGCGCCAACACAAGACGAGCAGCAACGCGCGGAAGAGGGTAAGGCGAACCTTCGTCCTTGAAGGTCAAAGGACGTGGCGACCGGGACATCAAAAGCCAGTTAAGGGACCGAATGTCAGCAACTGGAGCTGAATCCGGTCACAACGGTGCAGCCGACCAAGAACTTGGCCGCATACGAGACAATAATAACCGGAACTTAGCCGCTGTGACGGGATGGCCTCAATCACTAAGTGTCGGACGGACACTGTCGTCGGCGTTACCGGATTATTCTAAGTATCGTAGGCACCGCGAGATTAGGCAATATTAAGAAAAGAAAAGTGTTGTTAATAAAATTAGTATTATTGGTAGCCGAAATGTTGCGAATTTCGCCGTCACAATTGTGATAACAAATACAGACCTCATTAGAATTAAGTAATCTAAGCATACTAATGGCAGGGGGAACCGCCATAGTTGAAAATAGTAATTCTGCGAATAGACGAAGACGTATCGCCAATAGGCTAGAAATCCGTATAGGCAACCGGTGGGCCAATTACGAATCGCCTACCGGAGAGCAGCGCCTACTGGTGGCAAGCGCGGGCACGCGGATAAGCAAAACTAGAACAGGTAGATCCAAGGGAGATACGATAGGACAACCATGGTAAGACATCGCAGATTACCGAACATGGGACCCCGGTGGACGCGAGAAAGGTATCAACCGAGGTGTTCAGAAGGACGATCGGGTGGCATCGCAGTGAGGAGCTGCAACCGAGGCCAACCACGGTGAAACATTGCGGAATCGAAAATTATACAAGTTTACATTGACGTTTTATTTTATGTTATACAAATAATATTAAATCTTTTTAACTCTTCTCCAGCCACAGCATTTCTAAGTACTATTTCCATATGGGATATCCGTGGAATCGCTTTGTCAATATGGGACAATTTGGGATATCTTCAGGATAAAGTATCCCAGCAAACAAGAACGTATTGGATTGGATAAATCCGTATGAATCAAGTTTTCGAATCCGCGTTATCCGCGGTAAGATATTGAATTTTGTAGAGACTGAATACACTGAATCCGTTTCTATACGTCTAGATGAATATAATAATGTGAACTCTAGTAGATTCATATAGATTCAGAAATGAAATGCTAGTCTGCGATCCCAAAAAAGTGATTTATCGTTGAAAAGCATGCACTAAGATGATCACAGATATATGAATCGTTTCTACCAGAATGAGCCCTAGTACTATACACAGAATATACATTACAGATTCACGGTAACAGGGTGACTCCCGGATATAACCTGCACTGTCGTGGCCAGAATTATGTCTAGAAATTACCTTGTCGCTATGGAGAGAGAGATCCGCAATGTTACACATACAATGTTCTGTTTTTTCTCTGTATATCACACGGGAGTTTTTGTTTGGGAGGCAATGACTTATTTATATCATCACAGTGCGTGCT
>NW_017256469.1:0-300 GCF_001594055.1 Mycetomoellerius zeteki
GGGGGCCTCCCCCCGCCGCCCCCGCCAGGTGACGACGGAGAACAGGATGGGGAGAGGGGTGACGGGCGACCGGGGGGTCGTCGGGAATTACGTGGGCGCCTGCCTCGGCCCTCCGCTCGCTCCCCCCGCCCCCGTGACCGACCTTCGGGTCGGAAACGGCGGCAACCCCTCTCTCCCATTCCCGAGGAGGATGGGGACGAGGATGAAGAAGGCGCGAACAGGAGGGATGGGGGTGGCACTGGCCCCCCGTCCCCCCCAACCGCGAAGGGCCCCGCGTATCGCACGCGGGGCGCATTGAAG
>NW_017256469.1:1188-10314 GCF_001594055.1 Mycetomoellerius zeteki
CCGCTGTCACGTTCTTGAAATTCTTCGAGCGAAGCTAGAACTGGTTCAACGACGCGCGACATGTACCACTCGCGCAAATCTGTGCATTGATATAGTTCATAGTTCTGGGTGGCGATACTCTTGTTCGCGCGTTTGTCACCGGCCACGAATTCACCGTTAAATACTGTGTTTATCTTTAAAGAGTCATATCTCTGTAAAACACACTACACACTCTCGAACACAATTTCACTCGCGTCTTCGAGCAATCGGTGAGGTTCGATATAATTAGAGTTTATTACTGCGCCTGTTAGAATCCGGCTTTCGAATGCCGTTTCGATCTCGCGATATCGAAGTCCATATCCTGCGCCTACGTGCACAAATCGTCCGCGCACCGAATCCTTCAAGCTTTCAAGTCGCGCGGTACATGCGATCACCGATTGTCTATTACCGGTCGATAATCGCGGGCGTTTAATACGACTCTGCTATTCCAGAGATTCTATAAATTCGTCGCATCGCGTGTTCCCACGCGATGTACTCTTCTCTTGTATTTAGCAGGGTAGCTTGCTCAATCAAATCTTGCTCCATGTTGTCACTTTTGCTGTTACATTGACTAATGACGCGATGCGCCTAAATCCTTACATTTTTTTTATCATTATTTGTGTTATTTATAATGATGATGTCATCGTGAAACATGACATGACATGTCAAATGTCCTTGAAAAATTCTTTCGTTACGCTAAATCTAACATGGTTGTTGTACAATTGCATCATATTGAACAACTTTTTTGTAACCGCTGCATTTTTGTAGTATCAAATTACATTGATGATTTCATCACCGGATTTGTCTAAAAATCTTTTGTTGCTAGGTATGCATTTTTGCAGGTGTTAAATTGATCATGTCATCGCGAAACATGTTGCGATGTGTTTTCACAAACATTGCACTTTTGTGGTATCAAATTACAATGATGGTCTCATCAGGCGTATCTTTTGCATAAATTCTTAAACTGCAGCCGCATATTTGCAATGTTGCATTTTTAACTATTGTTCAGTAGTGGGGTATAAACATTAAAAAGGAGGTAAAACGATATTATTGCATCAGTCACTCAGACGATTTCGACATCATCAGTATGGAGTCTCGTGTTCAGCATGAACCATGCAAGTAAGTATATCACTTATATCTGCAAAAATGTTTTCTACAGACTGCTTATTCGTTTGTTGTTCCTTGCAGTGCACATAGCATTTTGAGGAGAGTGTTCGCGCTAACACCAACAGCGTACAAGTTTCTGGAGATCGGAATTGCCGTGGGACCAATGTCTCACGTGGAAATTGCGATCGGTGACACTCGAGGCAACCGCATCGTCCTGCCTCGTGCTATGTGGACGGCGTTCGTCGAAAAAAAGGTTGATATCGAGCGATTGGTGCAGTCGACTACTCCGCCGTCATTAGTGATTCAAGAGTTTGTGATTGAACTTGTTAAAATACGCGATGTGGACACTGTGAAATTATCTTTGTGTGATAAGTGTTTATATATGAAACCATCGACCATGCTCTTCATGTTTGAACAATGTGTTGAGCATGTATATTCGATTTGTGTCAATGTATATATAGTGTAAGCGATAAATTTAAATATTTCATTACATATTTACGTCAAAATTGTATTATGAACAAATGCGATGCTATAAATATCTTGCGTAAGATTTATGATAAGAACTCACATATTGAATGTGAATTGATTTCATATGCTTCACATAATATTGTATATCATGCGTTACGTGAGTAATAAATGTTTATTAATATTCTACATATCTCAGTATTTATCATTATTCATTCCATCCTTTCTAAGCTCATTCACCTTATTTCCGCGGTATCGTATTACACACGCCGACACTCGACAGCATCGCGCTACGTATCGTCGCGCCCGTATTAAGCGAATCTGCGATAGATTTAAGATCTTTGCGAGCGAGTAGTTGCGGAAAGCGTCAAAAGGGAGAAATATGAAGCCGCATAGGCCAGTAAATATGGTAAATATATGATTGTTTTAGTAAATATATAATTGCTTTAGTAAACATATCTCTGTCTTCACATTTTATCTTTCCTTCTTTCCCTCCTTCTTCGTGGTATCACGTTACACGCGCATCATTATCGCGCGCGAAAATATGGACACATCGCGCTGTTATTAAATAATAGATACGCGCAAATATAAAGTTATAAAAATAAAAATGAAATAAAATAAAATAAAGTGAAATAAATAAATAAATAAATGAAATAATTAAAATAACAAATAAAAATAAAAATAACAAATCTTTGCGTGCGAGAAAAAAATACTGCTGCATGAGAAGAAGATACCGCATAAGAGCGAGAGAGATAGTAAGTATACACGGTGAGTATACATGGTAAGTATAGTGGAGACCGCGCTCGGCGGCGGCGGCGGCGGCGGCTCGCGCGCGATGGCGGTGGTGGCGGCTGCGGACCGCGCCCAGAGGCGACCGGAAGGGTCGCGCCCGGAGGCCCCGGCGGACCGCGATGGAATTTTCCGCACCTTGTGACGTCGTCATCCTCCCCATGACATCATCCCCCTCCCCGTGACGTCAACCCCTTCACCCAGTGACGTCACCCACTGTGACGTCGTCCTCTCCCCCTCTCGTGATGTCAGACCCCTCACCCAGTGACGTCACCCACTGTGACGTCATTCCCCTCCCTTTCCTCCGTGACGTCAGCCCCCTCACCCAGTGACGTCACCCACTGTGACGTCATCCTCTCCCTCTTCCCCGTGACGTCAGCCCCCTCCCCTCTCCGCGGACCTCCCCGCGCCGTGGGATCCCCCTGCGCCTCATCCCCCCTCGGAGCTCCCGAATTAGAATCCCCCTTACTACTTTACTTTACTCTCAAATATTACAATTTAATTTTGTTTGTAATTAATTCTTCGATCTTTAAACATTTTTAGCAATTTGAATGCAATTTTGGCTTCTTAAACGATAGTAGCATTGAAAATCGTTATTCTCTGCGTAAACTCCACACATAACACACAAACAAATAATAATAGCTATAATAAAAATCACATATGTGGGCCTTATTTAATAAGTACATGTTTAAAAAAAAAATACTTATACTTACTTAAAAAAAATTATTTATTAGTTATTTTCCATAGTTAGGAAGTTGAATAATATTATAATGAATTATAGTAAATTATAAAACATTGTATACTGGTAAATTTTGCAGCGGATTGTTATAAAAATGGCTCATACTAGTCTCATACACACAAGTTTTTGTTGTGTTAAATAAACGTGTTGTTATCGATTCCAACTCTTTAATTCTTTTTTATCTATTTCCTATGACACATCTTTTAGGCAAATAGTGCAAGTGTAAAGCGAGTTCTAAAGTAATAAATTTAAAAGTGGGCCTTATTCGGCTCAGGTACCTTAATGATTTACCCAGCTATATTTTTCGCGGCATAATAAAACTTGACATCTACTTGGAGCAATTTCCCGCAGACTCGAGAAAATCGTAAATTACCTCTCCTTCAAAGCACTTGAGCTTAACCACGATAGGACCTAAGAAAAAACGTAAATCACCGCTTGACATTGCAACTTAACATTTGCTCTGGACGAAAGAAAAGACGCCCCTTTTTGAGGTATAAATAGGGACCCGCGAGAGAACGCGTCGTCAATAGTAGTCAGTCAGTCAGTCATTCAGTCTGTAGTGTCAGTCTCTCAGTTAGAAGTCAGCAACAAAAAGTCAATAGTAGTCAGTCAGTCATTCAGTCTGTAGTGTCAGTCTCTCAGTTAAAAGTCAGCAACGATAACTCAATAATCACTCAGTCACTCAGTCTGTAGTGTCAATCTTTCAGTGTCAGTTAGAAGACAGCAACGAGAACTCAATAATCAGTCAGTAACTCCGTCAGTAGTGTCAGTCTCTCAAAGTCAGTTAGAAGCGATTCGACCGACCGACTTGGGCCGTCTGCGCTACTGGGCTTCTGTCCTCTGTACCTTTGGTCGGCCGCACAGGAGCCCAGCTCAGCAACACCTTAATCCGTTCACCTATTAGTAGGTTTTAAATCTTTTTGTTTTCTGTTTTCCTTTTTTTTCCTCTTTTCTTTCTCGGGTCCACAGAATATATATAAGTCCTATTATAGTGTGCGTTAGAGGTTCCGCGAGAGCCACCCGTTCACGGAGTCGCAACCCAACCGTGCGCAGGAGTCCGCGGGGCCGCCAACCCGACCTAGCTACAGTACCGTAATAAATGTAGACACCGAAATTTCTTACTCCCCTGTTCCTCCTGACGACAATGTTCCCCTAGACTTATCCATCCCTTCCGCCCCTGACCCAATAATCCTCGATATCCTGCAGTATTCTCCTCCTCCTATATCTGAACGACTCCCTCTCCCTGATCTTCCTCTCGAACAACCAATTCCACCCCCATTCCTACATCAACTCCTAACCCCTCCTCCAGCTTCATCCCCCTTTGGTCCTTCCCCCGAGGAATGGAATCGGCTGTTTAGATTGTATTTCGCGGCTCATAACGAAGCCGACCAAATAGTTACACTAAATATAATATATATCTCCGGTAACCTCACTCCTTTTACGGTTCCACACCGACACCTCCAATCTTTGTGTTCCTGCACCGCTTTCCTCACCAGTGCCCTATAACCCCATCCCTCTCCTATCCTACTACAAATATAATAATACATAAAAATATATTCACCCGATTGCACACCTTGTATATATAATATTTCATTCGGGTCCGTTTTTTATAAACCGCGATATACATACATATACACATTAGATAAGTTTAGCAATAATTTATACCGCTAGTTTATATATTGTGACGTTGCAGTTTCGCTGCAGCTTCGCAGCGACCCTTTGCCGTCACAAAGCGCGGATTCACGTCTGACCCGAGCCGGGACGCGCGAGCGAGCGAAATCTCCAGGGAGCCGTAAATTAGCATTAAGTTAATTTTTTTTCTAATCCCCGGCGAATTTATTCTGTATGTAACCCTCACGAAAACCTCGCCGAGCGAAGAAACCACCGGAGGGAAGACAACCACGGAAGAATCCCGCGGGCCGGAGACAGGCGGAGCGGAGCCGGCAAGCGCTTCCAGCTAGTAGAAAGAAGCAACGGCCACCCCCGCCAGAGGATTTAGTGGCGCCCGAGCTCCAGGATGGTGCGAGGGGCAGCGACGAGCGGAAAAGGATCCCGAGGATCCCAGCAAGCCAAATGACGCCTGGCGAGCCGCGGGAGCTGACGTGGGGGGCAATGCGTCCGGCCACGACATCGGCGCGGACGATCGGGGACGACCAGCACGGGAGGCCCGCCCGCGAAGGTTTTCGGGGCCACAAGGCGCCCCGTAGCAAGTCACCACGCACATCCTTGCGCGCGAAAGACCGCTAGCCCGCTAATTGGTCGCGGCAACGCGCGACGCGGCTGCGCAACCCCGTAGGGGAGAGCTCGCGGATTGATCGCGCATCGATCGCGATCCTGCTCGTCCTCTTCCGCTTCGAGTTGTTCGACAAAACGGACGTCCCGGCCCGACAAAAATTTGGAGAGGAACGAGCGAGAGGCCCCGAAAGAACGGATCGTCGCGGGATCTGGCTATCGGTGAGGTTGCCCCTTGGGCGGATACCGGGTATTGTAAAGTCGCATGCAACGGGGCGGAGGGTCGCCCTCGTGTTCTGTCGTCGGCACGCGAATTTCGCGTTGGTGCGGTGGCCGCCATAAGCGGCACCTTCTTTGGGTTACAGGTACGGCGTGGCCGGCGCCAAGCGTGAGAGGCTCTCGGACCCGCGTGCACGGGGCTATCGGGGATAGAGTCGAGTCGCGAGGACGAGCCTCCTGGAGATCGCGGCCTTGGCGAGGCGGAAGAGCTATCGCGTTGGGTATCGCAAGCGCGAGCTCGGCGGTCGCGGGTATTTTCCGCGCGCGCGTTACCGGTGTGTGCGCGCGCGTGGACGGGCACGCACGTGTTAGATGGATTACCGTTACTCTGTGTCCGTCCTCAAGGTTGTGAACTAGAGCGTCGCGTCGGTGTGCGGGTACGCCGTCCGAGAAGAGGGCTTACTTTTAAACCTTTCCGCCGAGTCCCGCAACGGAATCTTCGGCTCCGTGGCGTGCATGAGCGTGCATGACGATTCGCGAGATCCCGACGCCGGGTCGGCCTGTTGAATTTGTTTGCTAAGTTAGCCGTTCGCTATCTCTCTCTCCGCGGCTATCGTGCTGGCCCGAGGCCGGATCGGTTCCATAGTGCAACTATCGTTCTACTGTGTTAGAGTCAATATTCTCTGCCTAGCGATAATCCTTTTTTTTTTTGCTTTTTGCTATCTCGATGTTTTCTGTTACTGTACTGTCCTTCGCTTCTGCCTAGTAAACACGCTTATTATTTACTTAGTGGAGATAATTGTGTTCGCGCCCTACCCTCGAAGATCCCGTCCAGACTCCTGTTAACCGGCCCTTACCCGTACCCCCCCCCCTCTGCCGTTAAGTAGAGCTAGCCAGCCCTCACGCGAGCGAGAAACGGCTCTCGGTTTTTGGTGACTACCGGAGTTTCGCGGTTTCTGTGTGGTTTGCGTTCCCGTTCGCGAAATCGACGTTGCTTGGAAGCACGTCTGGCGCCCAACTTTGTTGCGGCTCTCGATTCTCGCTCGATCGCGTGAGGTACCCTCTCGCATGAGGGCCGTCGCCGGCCCTCCGATCCGATTGATCCGCCGTTCCCCGGAGTGCGCTCCCGCGCGCGCTCCGCACCTAATCGACGCCGGGGAAAGACAATATTATTTATAATTTTTTTTCTCTCTATTATTATGTTTTTATAATAAATTTATATTAATTTCAAAATGAACATCTTTGCCCAATAGGGCATTTATTTAAAACCTCTCGTATCCCGTATTCCCATTAGCATTCTTAAGTTCGCACATAGTCCAGTCCTGGATAAAAAGGATTAAGTTCCTTGACCCGAAAGTAGGACCGACGTTCGCACTGCTCAAAGGAAACAGGTGTCATAGGGTCCCTTCGGGACGATGACCTATATTCCAGAGCAATAAAAGGTTCGACTTTCTGGTGTTCGCCTCTACGCGCATACCTGAGAGACTGAGTCTAAGGCCGGTATTCATAGTCGGTTCTTATTTTAAGATCGTCTTAAGTAATGTCTTAAGTCGCTAATGCGGCCTTCCGATTGGTTCATGACTTCTTAAGACTGTACTTAAAACGATCTTGAATATAAGATCTGACTATGAATACCGCCCTAAGCGTTCTTCCACACCCTCTCATTTCCCTCCTTATCTCCTTCAATCAAATCTTCCGAGATCTTGGACGTAACAATTTAATATAAAATAATTTAATATACATGTAATTACAATACTTACAGATGACATTTTTCACCTTTTCAATGCTCCTTTTAGTTGAATTTTTTCAATATTATTTTTAATCTCTAGTGATTATTGGTGATTGACAGTACAAAAAAATTTCCGTTTCCGAAAAATATGCCCCATGGGAAGCTAGGCTACTTAAAATCGGAACAGAACGATGCTGATTAGTTGCCTCTACTACTTCACTTTTCCGATTCCGTGTTTCGATTCCGTTTTCCGTGCCCATGGGACAGCACCCTTAGGCTCATTTGACGCGTTTTTGCACGAAACGAAAGAATCTGTAAGAAAAACCGTTGGGTCTACCCCGCGAATCGAGATATTAAGCGTAATGGCCGCAGCACAGACTCTTGCATAACGCATAACACGTAATGCATAAGAAAATGTACCAATCAAAGTACTTCGTTTTCTTCTTTTCCATGAAATAAAGAATTCTGAATGGCTGAATTTCTTATGCTTTATGTGTTATGCGTTATGCAAGAGTCTGTGCTCCCCGCTTAAATCCTGTCAGACATGAAATGCATAAGCATAATATAATACCGCTGAGCCAATGAGCATCTTATATAAATCAATATGACCATTATGCTGGATGCTTATTGATTCAACAGTCTTACGTTATGCTTATGGTGTATTACCCCGGATCTACAATAGGGTTTTAAGCCTTAAGCCATAAGAAATGGGCGAATCACAGTCGACTATTCTCCTCGAATTAGACTGTAATTGGTCAATTTCTTACGAGTTAAGGCTTGAAACACTTATTGTAGATCCGGGATTATGCATTTCATGTGTGACAGGCTTTAGGATATATCCACGCAACCCACATAGCCGCATATACGTACGCATAAATAAAATTATCCAATCACATTTTACGTGCTTATAGGAGAAGTGCGAATGGATAATTTTCTTTATATGTTTATGCGGCTATGCAAGTTTGTGTGGATATACCCTTAAAGTTGACGACTATTCAGGTTAGGAAATCTGTCACAAGTCACGAAATACTGCAATACGAGCACGCGTTATGTCTAATTCACACTGGACGCAGCAAGCGTCAAGCAGCGGAACGGCAATCAACCAGCAAGGCGATGTTGTTACGTAACTGTAAATATCGCCTCACTGATTGGTTGCTACTCCGCTGCTTGACGCTTGCTGCGTGCAATGTGAATTAGGCATTACGATTACATTTTTATGCTCTATGACCATGTGCGCATGCGTTTTAAGTACTTCTTATTTAGGATTCACACTGCGTACGGCATCCGATGTACACGACGATAGCAATAAGAGAATTCGATTCTAGTTAGTGACATTTTTATCTACGTATACTTTGTATAGATTAGAGTCCTAGATTTATCAGAGAGGCGCAACCGGCTTAAGTCAGTATGACAAAGGTACTAGGGAGGGTACTAAACATGGCTGACATGCTATGAAACTGCCTTTAAACTGTCAAACAAGATAAGACAAAGTAATATAAAATTATATTTAAATGAATCGTATCAATTCTTTAGAGGGAATATTTATGTATTAATAAGTCAGTTGATTAATTGTCATTATAATCGCTTTTGCTTATCATCATAACCTCTTAATTTGCACTGCTGTTAACGGAGTAAAACTTTACTCGATGGTAAAGATTCTCGATAAAATTATTCTTGAAATTAAAAAAAAATATTATTGCATTACTCAGATAAATAATTCTGTATGATACGTAGAAGATTTGCACATGGTTTAATCTATGGAGTATTCCAACTGTTTGGAATGAAGTAATTTTAAAGTCATTTATGATTGCTTGTTTGTAAATTAAAA
>NW_017256469.1:10488-15330 GCF_001594055.1 Mycetomoellerius zeteki
TACTGTTCAAGAGCAAGAATGAAATAGAGTGTGATAGAATGTATAGATAAAATGAAATAGAAATATGTCACTAGTACTATAAATGGCTGCCAAGTCATGTAATTGCAACAGCGAATCAGAATGCGTAACACCGGTTGCGCCTCTCTGATAAATCTAGGACTCTAGTATAGATAAGTTGCATATTGCGATGTGTCCGTCGTTAGGGCTATGGCAGAGAACGAGACGTAACGAGACGTAAGTTCCGTAGTCGTAACGTAAGGTAAGGCAGAGAAAAACGTAGCTGTCGTAGTCGTGACTGGTCTGGAATGGTCGGTAAAGTGTGTCAGAGCGACGAGGTGAGTAATATTAATGCACGTTTATACGTCTTAATAGTTAATAAGGAAATATATACACACTAAAACAAAATAAAAATAGATTTATTTTTAAAGATATAATGATATTTGTTTCCACCTCCTGAAATAATCATAATAGTACGTAATTATTATTTTAGAGGTTAACCAATATTTTTCGAAGTATGTATGTACATTGTTAATTACTAACAAAAAATGTCCTTAACACATTTTTAAAATCATTATTTCTACATTCTTTCTTTAGGACGGAATTAGTTTAACCGTTTCTCAAGGTTTTCACGCGGATTCGCTAAATAGGACATCGTCCTCGTGTTATGCACATTTCATTTTTTCTTTAGAGGATCGTTACTTTAGTAGGTTAGTGCAATTTTATGATTATATGCTGTATGACTAAATCAATATTAATTAGAAAGAAGTATGTAAGTCAACCCAAAGGTCTTTTTACGAAAACAATCTTTATGAAATTTGTTTCATATATTAATAACAAACTTTTTGATCTGTCTATCAAATTATCTCAGTATATCATTAACAATTTATAATTTAAATTAATAAATTACATCTGTTTTATGGTATTAATTTTTATAACATTATGTATGTGATAACTATGTGAAGATCATAAAGATTGTTTTGATAAAAAGATATTTAATAAAGAGAAAACATTGTTAAAAGAATGTTTTATCCCGCAAACACAATAGAAGCTTTAAGCCTTAAGGTATTGGCCAATCATTGTCGATTATTCTTCTCACATTTGACTGTTATTGATCAATTTCTTAAGGCATAAGACTTATTATCTATTGTTTTTGCGGGCTTAAAAATACCTTTAAAATTATTATGATATGAAGTAAAGCATGTATGAACCAAATATGATTTATTTACTGTTAATAAGACATATAAATAGGGTGTCTGTATTGTGTTCCGATATTCACTGTCAGTCACTGAAAATCTATAATATACATTAGGGCTGCATTCCAAAACATCCTCTTCAAGAAAGATTTTACTCTATATACTATAATATAAGTTACGTGTATTATATATTTCGAGTAAAATTTTTCTTGGAGAGGACGTTTTGAAATGTACTCTAGGTACATAGATTTTCAGTAATGGCAGTGAATATCGAAACGCATCCATAATTTACAAATCTTATATATTATATTCTAATATATTTTTCAGGATATTTTTTCAGTAAATTATATATAATTTACAATATCTCGTAAGCTGTAAAAATGAAAAATGATGATGAATTTATATTTTTTGTGACATATTGGATGAACGTGTCTATGTTGCTCCTACGTAAAAAACAACAAAAAAGGTGGTTAAATAGGCGCTGGCTTGTGAGTCCTATAAATCAAAAGAGGATCCAACAGGGAGATTATGATAATTTATTCCAAGAAATAAAAAATGATTCTGATTTTTTTTATCGATATACTAGAATGACATTGGAACACTTTGAGAAATTAGTAGAACTGACAAAACCATATTTGATAAAAAAAAAGTCATCGTGCTTTACTCCCAGAATTACGACTTTTAATAACTTTAAGGTAACTATGACTACATAGTTTATATCTAAAGAGATTTCCCAAGTTATCAATTCATATTATAAGGTTGCTTTCTGTTCACTGTTAGTGTTATAAATCTATAATGCACGTAACGTATACCATAGACTTTTAGTACTGTGTGAATATCGGAACGCATCCATAGTTCATTAAAATGTATTACAATTATTATATTTTTTCAGATATCTTGCTACGGGTGACCGACCATTTGTTATAGCTTTGGCATTTAGAGTTGGTGAATCCACAGTAAGAGAAGTGGTGAAAGAAGTTTGTCTTGTTTTAATCAAGATTTTACAACCACTGTATCTTTCTTCACCTACAGAAGAAGACTGGACGAAATATGCACAAGGATATTGGAAGAGATGGAACATTCCAAATTGTGTGGGTTCCATTGATGGAAAACATATTAGAATTCGCTGTCCTCCAAACTAAAAATATTTTCTTTATTAAAACGTTTAAACTTATCGACAAGCTGCCCATTTACATTTTCATTTTCTTCACTGCTTAATGCATTTGCAGTACTTTGTGACTCGTTACTTCCTTCATCAACTATAAATGGTTGAGATTTTGCGTAATTAGTGTAGCTTCTAGAATAAGCATATAAAAAATATATTAAAGCAAATTTGTTCAAAGAATTAATTCGATATAAGTTATTTTACCTGCGTCTTTGAATAACACGGTCTAAAAATGCTAACTGCGCAAAAAAAAGAAATCGAGTAGCCTTAGTAGCACCACTTCCACTTTTGGATTCAATTTCAATCTTTCTTTTTTCTCTATTGTATTGGTCTCTTAATGTGGTACATCTTTTTTGGCAGTACGAAGGATTATACATGTCACCTGAGCAAAAAAATTGTAGACAAAAAATAAATTTATACATGTATATTATCACTTATTATATTAACATCCGTAATTATAATAAATAAAATTTAATATTCACCACACAAATTTGAGTCATTATTTTAGATATCTCAAGCCAAGCATTTTGCTTCATTAAACAATCTTTAAAGTTAATATTACTTTTATCGTATAAAAATGTACGTTCTCTGTATAATTCGATGAGAAGCTCATCACCCTTCTTTTCTTCAATATTAATGTCAGTATAATCTTCTGTATTGATTTCAACAGATGAATCACTAATATTACAATATTTTAAATGATCAGACATATTTCTCAATCAATCAAAGTTAGTACAACGTTAAGTTAAAAGTAATGTTCTGCCTAAAAAACAAATTAAAAATTAGAAAAGACCTTTGGGTTGACTTACATACTTCTTTCTAATTAATATTGATTTAGTCATACAGCATATAATCATAAAATTGCACTAACCTACTAAAGTAACGATCCTCTAAAGAAAAAATGAAATGTGCATAACACGAGGACGATGTCCTATTTAGCGAATCCGCGTGAAAACCTTGAGAAACGGTTAAACTAATTCCGTCCTAAAGAAAGAATGTAGAAATAATGATTTTAAAAATGTGTTAAGGACATTTTTTGTTAGTAATTAACAATGTACATACATACTTCGAAAAATATTGGTTAACCTCTAAAATAATAATTACGTACTATTATGATTATTTCAGGAGGTGGAAACAAATATCATTATATCTTTAAAAATAAATCTATTTTTATTTTGTTTTAGTGTGTATATATTTCCTTATTAACTATTAAGACGTATAAACGTGCATTAATATTACTCACCTCGTCGCTCTGACACACTTTACCGACCATTCCAGACCAGTCACGACTACGACAGCTACGTTTTTCTCTGCCTTACCTTACGTTACGACTACGGAACTTACGTCTCGTTACGTCTCGTTCTCTGCCATAGCCCTTACGTCGTCGGACGAAAAAGTTAAACCTTGACGAACATTTTCATATGACAAGCATCAGTTCTGATGAACCACTCGCTCGTGGCGGACGCGTCTCGACTCGGGTGCGCTACAGTTATTGTATATTTTTGAAAGTGTTGCCGACTTTGACCGAGCATTGAAACATACATAATCATCCCGCGGTCTTGGACAACCCGTTCGGTCTTCCTGACGCGCGTCCTTACGACGTGACGACGCCGAAGATGCAGGCGCCCGGTGTTCGAACGAGCTTAGCTATTTTCGCGGGTATTGCATAATTGTTTTTTAATACACGGAAAACAATCCTAAACGTGATCTGGCCGTATCGACCTCCTATTGTTATTTGGAGGCATGAGCCATTAATTAAAGAAGAAGAATATGACAAGCATTATCGTCAAAATATCAACGACAAAATATTGCTAGCTGAAATATTTAGAAAACAAGTTCTCCTATTGGATATCGGACATCGCACGTCGGATGTCGTACACAGTATGAATCCTACATTATTGTAATAGAGCACGAAATTTGGAATTGAGGTTAACGGACTCTTTTTAATGGGTGTTTCTCAAAACGTAGTACACAAATGACACAGGATGCGGTCCATTTAACTAAAGGCCATGGCACATACCTTCCGTAACCCCGGATCTACAATAGGGTTTTAAGCCTTAAGCTATAAGAAATGGGCGAATTACAGTCGATTATTCTCTTCGAATTCGACCGTAATTGGTCAATTTCTTACGGCTTGAGGTTTAAAACACCTATTGTAGATCCGGACTAAGAGTAACCATAAGACGTACCGTAAGAATCAGCCAATTAAAATTAAGAGTTCAAAAGAATTTTCGACTCTGTGATTAGTTGATTCTTACGGTACGTTTTATGGTTACTGTTACGAAAGGTGTGTGCCATAGCCTTAATGCCTAGTTCAGACTGGATGCAGCAAGCGTCATGCTTAATTCACACTGGATGCAGCAAGCGTCAAGCAGCAGAGCAGCAACCAATCAGTGAGGCGATATTTATAGTGGCGTAAACAATACCGCCTGTTGGTTGGTTGCTGCTTCATTGCTTGACGTTTGCTGCGTCCAGTGTGAATTA
>NW_017256469.1:15524-26616 GCF_001594055.1 Mycetomoellerius zeteki
AAGCCAGCAAGTGAAACGATATTTACAGTGGCGTAAAAAATACCGCCTTGCTGATTGGTTGCTACTCTGCTGCTTGACGCTTGCTGCGTCCAATCTAAACTAAGCATGAAATTCTAAATATACTAAAGTAGCTTATTCCTTTTATCTGAGCCGAAACGCCGACAGCCTTTTTATTAGCTATTTCGACTGTCATTTCAATTTAGTTGTTTGTAGTCCAATAAACGCTAAGTATTATTAATATAGAATACGATTAGTAGGTCAAAATGGAGGACATGTGCGCTAATTTGGTACATATAGAGCTTTACACTTGAGGCTACGAATGCTTCAAAACTATTGATTGAACAATAAGAAAGAATTTTACTAACTGACTAATCAAAAAATGTTTCGAATTATTCGTAATGTCACGTCCGCAAAATTTCATTTTGTCCAGTAATCATTTTTCGAACAGACTTGCTTGCAGACTCGAATGCACGGGTATCTCTAGAATGCACCTAACTCTTCTTCCCATCAACAGCAGCACGATTGGTGGAAGGGGACTTCGAAGACGACCATAGGTAAAAACCTAAGAGAGACCTCAGAGTAATAGTGCGCGTCGAGCAGTACAGTCGTGCTCAAAATCGTTGGCTCCTTCCATTCCGACCTACCGTTTCTAGTTTAAGCACCACGTGCGAAATTCAATTTCTAATTCAAAAAGCATTAGTTCTTCTATTTTCTAATTCTAAAGGCGTTAACTCTTATCTCTAGATATAGAAGCGTTAATTCTAATTGTTTAATCCTAGAAGTAATTAGTAATTAATACACTACTTGTAGCCGATGTATCGGTGTGAATAATTATAAAATATACACTTAAATAATTTAACTCGACTGAGCATTTTGTGGATTCCTCCATCTCCTCAATAACTTCGTTCTCCTCAGAACATTCCGGGAGTGATCACTCGTACTAGTGAAAGAGAAAGAGCTGCCTGTTGGCAGGGCCCTGAACCAACAATTGATCCACCTTGGGGAGCTGCAGAGGCCTGTTGCACTGATCATCCATTTCCTTCGATATTTGGAAACAACAGGTGACGCCCATTCGAACATCTAAAGGTAAGAAAGTTTCATTTTATTCTCCGTTAACTGAGAACTCGCCGCGGATGAACCGTGGAGCATGTGTCCGGTGTTCCCGCGTTCGCGCGCCCCTATTGATCCTCGACTCCTAGCGGTTAATCCTTACGTCGCATAGCTCCGTAGCGCTAGTTGTGTATCCGCCCTATTTTATCTGTATAAGGAGAGCGGGATAACCAAATGTACCGAATGTTATACTTCTTTACCCATTCACGAAAAAGAGAATTATTTCGGAGTTTTGCGGCATTATGTTCACCTCGGTCTCCCTGAGCGGTTTGAAACTTGCCACGCGTGCTCCTTAATACTCGTTACGCTGCGCGCGCTCATTAGTTGCTCCGAGTGCCCAGGAGTTCTAGAAAGATTCTTGATATTTGAGAGGAATGGGGGAGCAACCGTGGAACGACTCAGAATCGACAATAATCGCCATATCAAGCGCTCGTATTTGACCAATCAGTACGTTGGACAAAATCAATCGTAGCTTGGTTCAATACCCGGAACTGCGAATTCCGTATCCCACACATAGCCTCAGGTTAGATCAAAACCGGGAAGCGGTCGGATCTTCCTGAGACGTAACAGTAGCATCAAGTAGACCGTACTCCCTATAAATCAAGCTCTCTGATTGGCCTGCGTATTATACATTGCTTTTTAGCACATTTCACCTATTACTTTATTAAGCATAAATTTATTAACGTTTTCATAAATGAAAATTGTACTTTTTTAAATGTAATCAAACATTTTCAAAATAAATCTTTAAACATTTTACAGTAAAGAAAATATTCGCCGTGTGCTCCAAATCCGCTGAACAAAAATTAGTTTCGCGAAATTTCGTAAAATTTATATGAATCAAGTCATCTGATTGGTCCGAGCAAAACAGGTGGCCTTTTTAAAGTTATTTTCGCGCGATTCGATAAAGTCCCAATGAATCAATCTTTCTGACTGGCCCGAGAATAACAGCTTTTTTAAGAATGGTTTCATGCGACTCAGTAAATTTCCTATGAATTAAACTCTGATTGACCCGAACAAAATAGAAGGTCTTTTTAAGGTTGTTTTCGCACGATTTGATATATATCCTATGAATCGAGCTCTCTGATTGGTCCGAGCAAAACAAGTGGCCTTATTAAGATTGGTTTTGCGCTCCCACGTGGTGCGCCACCTTGTCGTGGTGAGGGTTCCGCCTGTGCCGTCCTCCGCGATCGGAGCCGTCGTCAGCGCTATCTGGCGGGGGCAGCCGGCCGAGATGTCGGTATAAGGTATAATGGATTTGTCCAAAAATAGATTTTTTTGAAATAATTTTTTCTTGTAGGGGACATCGCCCTCTATTATCTCTTCATGATGCGGATCCCGCCTCGAACTTTTAAGTGATCTTGGAAACAAGATTTTCGTGATCGAAAAATTTTCGATCTCAGAACTTTCAAAGGTGCCTCCATGTAGATGTCGATGAGCACTAATAAAAGATCTTATGGGTTACCATCGAGATACATATTCGTTTCCGAGCTAGACGGCGCCAAAGTTAAAAAAAAATGAAAAATTTTGAAAAAAGAAAGTTCGATAATTTTCTTGTACAGTAGGCCACAAGAGAAGAAAAAGTCATGGTCCACCCTTGTATCTCTCACCGTTTGACCAGGAAAATTTTTGTAACTTTGAGAACATATAATCTAAGTTCCAGGCGTGGGGGTCACCATAAAGAGGTGGGCATGAGTAGCAAAGTTGTTCCTCTCTTCGAGATTCATTGATCCCCCAATCAGAAATATCGAGATCGGAATTTGAAAAATTTGAAATTTTTGCAAGTTCCACGGATGACCCCCTCGCGGGATACCACTTTGTCGTGGTGAAGGGACTCACTCGGGAGCCGTTTCCCGGCGTGTGGGGTCCTGGGGCGGGATTGTGCCTGTCGTTGTGACTAAAGAGTAGGCAGGGGTTGAAAGCGAATAACACGGGATCACAAAACTGACAAGGTTTATTGTGTAGTTGAGTGCGCGCGTATATAACGGAATACAGGAGGACGAAAAAGAACACGAAAGAAGAACATAACGTAGATGAATGTACGCATGATGGATAGTGCTCTCAGTACGCATATACAGATGGCGCGCCAAATTGTCCGCATATCGCTAAGATTATCGTTACCGACTTCAACACTTCCCCTCGAGACTCGGGCAATAGTTGATCTCAACGTCGTCAAACCTTAAGCCTAATAACTCGGTACATTTCCGATGTTTAGATCTGGACAATCCCTTAGTCAAGACATCGGCGGCCATGTGTTCCGTTGGCTTGTAAACAACTTCGATGCGACCGCTCTGAAGTGCTCCTCGCACGAAATGGTGTCTCACATCGATATGCTTAGATCGATTGTGATGAATGGGATTATCGGCTAATTTGATGGCTCCACAGTTGTCGCTGAACAGCTTCACCTTCTGAACGGCTGTCATGCCAAGCTCCAAGAGAAAACTTTGAAGATACACCGCTTCTTTGGTGGCTTCACTCAAAGCCATATACTCGGCCTCTGTGGAAGAGAGAGCGGTGGTTGGTTGCTTTCGTGATTCCCACGAGATGGGATTCCCGGCCATCATGAAGACAAAACCAGTATAAGACTTCCTATCGTCTAAACAGTTGGCCCAATTGGCATCCACATAGCCGATGAGGGACTTTGTCGTCTTCTTGAATGATAGCCCGACATTTCTAGTGCCCTTCAAGTACCTTAGTACGCGCTTGGCGGCCGACCAATGACTCGAGTCGTGGCAATCATTGTATTGGCTTAAGTAGCTGACAGCGTGGGCAATGTCGGGTCTGGTGCATACCGCCAAATACATCATGGCTCCGACCAACTCGCGATAAGGAAATTCCTACTCATAAGGACAGGTTCTTCACCTCTTTTCAGCCTTGCACCGGGATCTAATGGACTTCCGACGGATTTCGATTCCAACATTCCAAAACGCCGCAACACATCGTCCAGGTATCCTCTTTGGCTAAGTGATATTATCTCTTGGTTCTGAGAAAATTCGATCCCGAGACAGTATTTGATAGGTCCCAAATTCCTGACTTTGAATTTTGTCGACAAGAAATCGAATAACTTGGAGATGTCCTGATCGTTCTTCGATGCCACGATCATGTCGTCCACGTACACCACGGCTATCAGGATGTCTTCCCCTCGTCCGAGATAGAATACGCAATGGTCGCTATTAGATCGAGTGAATCCGTAACTCTCGAGGATCTCACTCAGCTTCGTGTGCCAGCGTCGTCCAGCTTGACGCAAGCCGTAGAGGGCCTTCCTCAATAGAAGCACCTTGTCTCCGCGGCGAAATTCCTTTAGCATGTCAACGGACGCTTCATGAATCCTGCTTCCTTTCTTCTCTCGGTCGATGACCCTTTCCAGGATCTCTTCAAACTTCAGGGGGCATTCCATGAAAATCTGCTCCTCTAGTTCACCGTTCAAATACGCGGTGGTTACGTCGAACTGACTCATCGACAGCTGGTGTTGAGCGGCGAGGGCCGCCACCATTCGAATGGAGCTCATACGAGCCACTGGTGCGAATGTGTCTCCGAAGTCCACGCCTGGGCGTTGTGAGTAACCCTTCGCGACCAATCGGGCTTTTCTCCGCTCTAAGGTTCCATCACCATTGTATTTATTTCGTAACACGAATCGACTTCCTATTACCTCGCGATCTTCGGGGCGACTGACAACGGTCCATGTCTGACTTGCGATGATCGACTTCATTTCTGACTCCATCGCGGCGAGCCACTCGTCCGCTTCGGCGCCCTGCAGTGCCTCTTTGACTGGAACCTCAGCTAAGTTAACGAGTTCGATGTCCACATCGGCTAACGCTGCTTGGTGGTACTGTTTCTTGGGTCTTCCCCTGGATCCGGTCCTGATCAAACGCGGTCTTCCTCTGCCCCTTCGAGACGATGTTGTGTCAGCGTCGTCCGATTCCTCCTGATCCGATGAGCTTTCCTCGTCGTCGGGCACCGTTTCCGCTTCTCTGTCGGCGAACGGAAGTTCGATCTCGCGGTCGTCGAAATCTTCCGAGAGTTTCTCGTCTCGCGCGCAGAAGTCCTCAAAGTCATTTCCGATTCGAATCCTGTCACCTTCGAGGAATCTCACATTACGAGATATATCTACACGCCGTTCCTCCGGGATCCATACACGATACGCCTTGGATTCTTCGGAATATCCGACGAGAATTCCCTTCTTCGATCGATTCTCGAACTTACTCTTGTTCGGATTTCTATCCAGAGTATAGACGTTACACCCGAATTCCCGTAAGTGACGTACGTCCGGCACCTCGTTTCTCCATTTTTCAAAGGATGTTTTTCCGCCTAGACTTCGCGATGGACATCGATTTCTTATGTAATTCGCGGTGTTTATAGCTTCTCCCCAGAACGATGGCGGTAATCCAGATTGGATCAACAAACATCTCGCCATTTCTACAAGTGTGCGGTTCCGCCTTTCCGTGACGCCGTTTTGTTCCGGAGTGTGGGTTACGGTTAATCGCCTACCTATACCGTGCTCTTTAAGAAAACGATCGAACTCATTACTTCGATATTCCTTCCCGTTATCTGACTGAAGGTACTTTATGCTTTTTCCGGTTAGCTTCTCGGCAAAGGCTTTGTATTCTTTAAACGCGTCCAGAACTTCGTCTTTTCGCTTTAGTAATCGAATTTCGCACCATCTCGAGTAGTCGTCGATAAAGGTAACGATGTACCTCGCCCTACCATTCGATTCGACGCGCATCGGTCCGCACACGTCGGTGTGCACTATTTCTAAAAGCTTCGAATTTCTCGCAGACGTTGTCGGGAAAGGGGTTCGCGTCATCTTGCCGCGAATGCATATCTCGCAATCAAGTTCGTTCTTAGGGACGCCTAAGTCGATGCCTTTCAAGTTTCCATTGCGAACGCCGTGCGCGAGATCCCGTACATTTAGGTGACCCATTCGTCGGTGCCACAACTCGAACGAGTTGTACGCCTCGTTCCTTTCGATCGCGCTATTACACTCGGATTTCGCTTCGCGCAAATAATAGAGATCCTTTATGCGGTCGGCAATGAGCGCGATGTTTCCTTCCTTATCGATCACTTTACCAGAATTTCTATCAAAAGTCACGGTATACCCTTTATCCACGATCTTACTAACAGAGAGAAGATTTGTTCTCAGTTCCGGAACGAAGAACGCATCCCGCACATTAACTCTTTTTGATCTCCCGTTGACCTCCGCCGCGAATGAAATTTCGCCTTTTGCCGTTATGTCGGTTGAAGCGCTGTTCGCGAGACTAACCTTTCCGCCTGTCACGATCGATGTTTTTACAAAATTGCGCGTGTCCTTACATAGATGCGTGGAACATCCACTATCTAAGCACCAAGTCTCGAGGGTGTTATTGTCCTTAACCTCAAATGCTGTTTGCGCAGGCGCTTCCGTCGATGTAACAAATAAGCTCACGTCGTCCGTCTTCCGAGCGGCAGGTTCCTCGAGCGACGCCTTGCAATCCGCTGCTTTGTGTCCTACTTCGTGACATCGGTGACACTTGTATTTGAAGGTCTTGTCGTTCTTTGAGCTATGCTTGTTGCACCGGTTGTCCTTTGAATCGCGCTCGCTAGTCTGCTTCAGGTTCGCTCGTCGTTTGACGCGTGGCCCCTTGGCCACCATTGCGTTCGACGTAGACGTGCGCGCGTCGCTTTTTCGCGCGTCGTACTCTTCCACAATTTTTACACGTAGAGCTTCCGGAGTGGGTAGGCTATCGCGAGACTCTATAGCACACCTGAAATTTTCAAAACATGGAGGCAAACTATACAATAACATGATCGTTAACAAATCATTATTTATTTCTACTTCCATCTCTCCGAGTTTATCCACAGTATCGAAGAATAGATTCAGGTGCTCGCGAATGTCCTTTCCGTCGTCCATCCTGTGCAGAGTCAGCTGTTTGAGCAACGTGGCCTTTCGCGCGGGTCCGGTCGACTGGTATATCGTCTGCAGCTTACGCCATACCTCGTTCGACGTCTCGCAGCCCTTGATTCGCTTCAATTCGGTCGGGCTGATTCCCAGGATGATATCGGACTTGGCTTTCCGATCCTCTTTTTCCCATGCTTCAGCGGCCGTTGCGCTGCTTACATCGCCGGTGACTATCGGAGGTTTCCTTTTCTCTCCTGTCACGTATGCCCACATATCGTTCTTGACTAACAACGCCTCCATTTGAATCTTCCACGTGTCAAAATTGTCCCGATTCAACGACTCGATTCGTACAGCGTGATGGGAAGCCATCTTGATCCTTCCACCTTTTTGTCAACGATGCTCTCGATCGGGCTTAGCTGCGATACTTCGTACGTACGTTTCTTTTTGCTATTACACTTTCACCGCGAACTCTGGGCCCATAACCTGTCGTTGTGACTAAAGAGTAGGCAGGGGTTGAAAGCGAATAACACGGGATCACAAAACTGACAAGGTTTATTGTGTAGTTGAGTGCGCGCGTATATAGCGGAATACAGGAGGACGAAAAAGAACACGAAAGAAGAACATAACGTAGATGAATGTACGCATGATGGATAGTGCTCTCAGTACGCATATACAGATGGCGCGCCAAATTGTCCGCATATCGCTAAGATTATCGTTACCGACCTCAACAGTGCCGCTGCTGGTTCTCGCTCTCTGGGTTTGCGGTCCTGGGTGCCAAGGGTATCCCGTGCGGACTCCTCGTGAGAGGAGACACTTGGTCTTCGATTGCCGGTAGGGGAAGGCGACCCCGACTTCAAACGCCCGGTGGCACGGCACTGTTAGGGGGAGGTTTGCTTCCTACTCGTGCGGGTGGTTCCTTTGACCTTCCCATCAGAATTCCGTTCCCCCCGAGGATTTTCACCCTTTATGAGGGGATGGTTCCTGGGGGTTCGGGTCCCAAAAGGTCGACGTGGGTGCTCCCACAGGCGCGCCAGCTGCCTCCTGGGTGCTCCCGGGGGACGGCTGGCGCATGCCACGAGGAGTTGGATGGGGTGGATTACCGCCGCCTTGGCCATGGGAGGGGGACGGGGAGCCACACAGATTTGTCT
Organism: Mycetomoellerius zeteki; assembly: GCF_001594055.1. Classification (NCBI taxonomy): domain Eukaryota; kingdom Metazoa; phylum Arthropoda; class Insecta; order Hymenoptera; family Formicidae; genus Mycetomoellerius; species Mycetomoellerius zeteki. The sequence goes on from NW_017256469.1 coordinate 23,655, forward strand.
GTGGCAGGCCTCACCCGTTTCCTCTAGAGGTGGGGCCACTCCGACATACCCCGAGGCAGGGCGTGTTGCCCCCTGCCCTCGGGCCACTTGGACGTATTCCGAGATCGGGGGCGGATGTGAGAGGAGCCTGGCACCCTGTGACGATGTCCTTTCCGAAGCGTGGCGTCGGGCGGTGCCTTGTCGGCCGTGGGACTTGAACCCGCCACGGCGGTAAAGTCCGGAAGGGGCGTTGCTTTCGTAATCCGATCTCGTGGAGACACCCCCGGGTGCCGCCACCCGCAGCGGTACCACCGAGGTCAGAGACGGGGGACCTCTGAAAGCCGTGGATGTCTGGAGCTTGCCCCGCCCACGGTGAATAGGGGATTCGGAATCCTGCGCCCCATGTGTAACATTCCTGGGGCCCGTGACATATGCCAGCTCCTTAGAGGGGAACTCGGGACCCCGCCTATGTCATGTCTATGAGTGGGTGAGGGTATACCCTGGTTGGCGGAGCCACTGCGGGGAGTGGGATCAACTTCAATGGATTCTTTACTTTCTAATAGACATAAGACGATGGCTCGGCTTTATATCGATGTGCTACGCCTTAAAGACGGCGCAGACGGTGAGGAGAAGAGACCTAGCAATAGCAGGCTAGGACCAGCCTGTAACAAGGCCAGAAAGGGCAATAAGCCTTCTCAGAGTGAAAACGTGTCGCGTACTGCGACGGACGCGGAGGCGGCCAAGGGTGATATCTCCCAAGCTGCCTCAACAGTGTCGATGGTCTCAGTCAGCACCGAAGAGAATGATAGCAGAAAAAGACCAAGGAAGGCACAGACCCTGGTCCTATCCTTCTCGGACACTGAGGAGGAAGTTGTAAAGCGCCCGAGGGGAAGGCCAGCGCTTAACCCAGCCCATACTGGGAAATTTACCGCGCAGGCCATAGCTAGAAGGTGAGAGTCCTAAGAAGGGACCACAGGGCCATTGTAGATCCTGAGGTGGCGCTGTCGTCCTCCTCTGCACGTAAAACCAACAAGAGGGCCATTGAGCTTGCGGAGGATTATAACGAGCAGCCGCTGGCCGCCGTCATGAAAGTTGCGACGCGCGAGTTAGGCGTATTAGCACAGGCGGTCGAAGGATTGAAAAACCTGAGGTGGAACACTGTCAGAAATTTGTGCATCGCTTACGCAAAACTGACGGCGGTCTTTGGCTCGGTTTACTACAGAGCCGAAGGAGGATATGCCGACTCAGTCATCGGCGAGATTGGTATAAATGAGAGTCTGGACGCTTAGATACAAGTTGAGCCCTAAGGAAAATGGAACAGGAGATTACGCATTTTCTAGAGGAAAATAGACGGCTCGTTGCAGAAATGAGGGACCTTAAAGCTTGGAACACCTCAGGAATAAACGAGACGCACGTGATGGTTGAGACGGTGGGAGACACCAACAGGGGAAGGTAGACTCCTGCTATCCACACCACCAAGGACAGGACTCCCTATTACAGGCCACTACTTAGAGGGGTGGCCAAACAGATGAATCCCCTGGCGACAGACGCCAAGGACCGGGTGATCCTCCCGCCGCAACTCAGGGCAACAAGGAAGAGAAGGGAAACAAAGACGGGGCGGCCCCCCGGAAGAGGAGGCAATTTTGGCAAGGGTACTATCAAAGATGCTCCAGAAAATAGGAGTACCCCTAAGGGCCTTTGTCTTTGAAAAAAAATTACATGATCGATACCATAATCGATACCCAGGGTCCTTGAACATTAGGTGCATTCAGTACTACAACCTCTCAATGAGCGCTCAGTAAGCGCTTGCATTTTATTGACATATTCCGTTAGAAAAACGGAAACGTTAGAGAAACTAAAAATATAGACCAAACAGATATAAAAGCTCACGAGCGCTCAGTGAGCGATCGTGGTACTGAATGCACTCATTGTCTCGAGCATGATGTAATAAGAAAGGTGAAACAACATCATGGATGCGCAGTAGTTCATGGTCTCGACCAATAAGAATTAAGTCCAAATGTTCAAAAGCAATATGGCTACAGCATGTAAGTTAGGTTATTTGGTTTTGTGACGACTGGTGACGACGTGATCGCTGAGCGATTTTTAAGCTTATCTCTTGTAAGGATTTTACCTCATTTTCAAAGCGCTATATTTTTATATCTTAACTCTTTTCTCCGTATTTAATTTTACGATTTGTCCTTGAGATTTTTTCATATTCTTTCAAGTCTCGCACGTGAATTCTCGGTAGCCAATTGAAAATCTACTTGCACAAATCGTAAAGTATAGATTTGTAGTACTAGGAATAAATGTTTGAATTTATATATACTTCTCAGCCTTTATATATACTTCTTGTAAAACTTTTCTCTTGTAAAACTTTTGTAAAGCATAGTTTGAATTTTTCTATGTATTTGGATTTCAATAAAGCTTTATGTTGTATGTTATTTTTTTTATTTTCTCCTACATTAATACATACATTAGACTATTTATTTGAATCAGCACAGTCACATTGAACTATCTCAGAAATTTACATCTATCTATAAACATTATCACAGTCTTTATCGAACATCGTGTATATAATAAGTGCTCAAAATATTTTAGTCGTAAAATATATTTTAGTTTTATTACAAAAGAATTTTTGCATGTTTATATTATTTCAAGTAGTTTTACATTATTTTTTCAAAATTTTTAAGTACATATGACCGTATGTGATTATTTCGTGCTCAAATTGCGCGGGTATATCATTGGATCTAAATATCATTGGCTCCGCTAATTGTGCCGCCATTACTATGTGCAATGGCTACGTTCAGCAGAGAAAGCAACTTTGCAAATGTTGTAAAATTCTTAAATATGATTGGTTTATACATTTAGATCCAATGAGGAACTAAGACCAATCATATTAAAAAATTTTACAACAGTTGCAAGGCTGCTTTTTTTGCTAAACGCAGCCAATTGCTGGATTCACACTGCATCCGATTTTCGTCGT
>NW_017256469.1:26762-28776 GCF_001594055.1 Mycetomoellerius zeteki
CCCATTGACTACGTTTACACGGCCCGATTTACACCGAAGTTATAACATCGATGTAATAGAACTAACCAATTATAGCTATTCTTCTGAAGAATGGAATGACTGTGACTACGTTTACACGGAACTATTTACGCCGAAGCTATAACATCGATATTATGAAACTGGCCAATCACAATCATTCCATTCTTCTGAGGAATAGCTATGATTGACCAGTTTCATAACATCGACGTTGTAACTTCGGCGTAAATCGAACCGTGTAAACGTAGTCATTGGGCAAGTTTAAGACGGTAAAGCGGCTAAGCATGTTTACCGAGCGATTGAATATGATTGGTTGGATCTATAAGTAACAACCAATTATGTTCATTTGCTTGGCGAGTAGGCTAGCCGCTTTGTCAACTTGAACGCGCCCATTGATACACCTTTCTTATTACCATGGTGGAAAGAATATAAGGTGAAGTATTCCGGTGTGAATGCGCAGTCTTCCAAAAGTAGTAGGGAGCAGTAAGTCAATCAGATTTTTCTCAAAGTGTTAAATTCAATATGGCCTACACTAAAAATATACATTATGTATGTAGAGTGCCGATAGTGAACGCTGAGGTTAGATTAAGATATTGAGGTGTTGAAGTAAATTTTATTTACAAAAGTGCAATATTATTTACAAGGTTAATATTATTTGTACGATTGTAACATTTTTATATAAAGAACCTAGTGATATTATTATAAATAATATGTCATTGTTTATTTCTGTTCTGTAAGTTATTTTATATCATATTTATTGTTATTAATTGTTCTAAACGTTTTTATAATTAATGTAACTAATTTTCACTAGAAGTATCATGTTTTCATTATCAATCAACCTACTACATTTAAAATACGCGCCTCTCCAAGTGGGGAAAAACTGATTGGTTGAATTTCAAGCCATCCCCTCTATGTCGCCATTATGTGCAACACTTCACCTTATATTGGGTGCATTCAGTACTACAGTCGCTCACTGGGTGCGTTCAGCAGAACGTTTGTTTTGCAACTGTTGTAAGTTTCCTTCGCGCTAATTGGATCATACTTTTAGATCTAGAAGAATGGTCCTATCTCAGCAGACAATCATAGAACGGTTGCAAAACTGTTGAGTCTGCTGAACGCAGCCACTGAGCGCTCAGTGAGTGCTTGCATCTTATTGGTATATTCCGTTAGAACTAAAAATATAGACCAAACAGATACAAGAGCTCACTGAGCGCTCAGTGAGCGGTCGTGGTACTGAATGCACCCATTCTTTCCACCATGCTTATTAAGCTGGTTCTACATTAGTCGCATCGTAGTGTCGCAAGCATGTCGCAAGCGTTGTGGTCCAATCAGAGTCGGGCTAGATTGATGTTGATTGGACCGCAACGCTTGCGACGCTGCGATGCGACTAATGTAGTACCTGCTTTACACCACGCTGGTTCTACATTAGTCGCAACGCTTGCGACGCTATGATGCGTCGACTAATGTCAGTATACGGGGTCTACAATAGAAGTCGTAACGGTCGTAGGGTCTTAAGTCGTAGAAAATTGATCAATCATAGTTGATTATTCTTCTGATATTCGACTGTGATTGGTCAATTTTCTATGACTTAAAACCCTACGACTGCTACGACTTCTATTGTAGACTCCGCAGTATATACAGTAGCGCAACTCTCTGTCGGCACCTTTGATATCAGCGTGGATAGAAATAAACTGTACATGCGCGAGCGAGGTATGTAACCAATCAAGGCATTGATATTCCATCTCACCTCTTCTCTCTTGGTCTGTTTTCTGTTCCTGCACTAGGCTGTACTAGAACTCTCTTTCTCGCTTTCGTTAAATATCAAACTATCTCACTTTAAGTTCCAAAAGTGTACACTAGTTCAGCCACAGAAAACAGACCTTCTGTTGTAACCTTTTCTTTTTTTCTACTTTATTGTATAAGGTCTGTTCTTTTTCCACTGTAAGTTCTGAACTGGTGTACACTGATGCAATAAGTTCAGAACCTTCGAAAAATAACA
>NW_017256469.1:29059-37579 GCF_001594055.1 Mycetomoellerius zeteki
AATAAGAGAACTAATAATAATATAGCAATCCGTTTTATTTTAACTGATCGATATTACTTAATCTCCAATTTGAAATATTCTTCCTTTACTGTTAAAAAAACGTTGTTAAATTTATTTTTTAAATTTCTTCTTATATTTGTCAGATAAAATCCAGTTATTCGACTAATTCAATTTACACACTATATCTCAAATCACAACAATATTAAACCTGTTACATGTTATTTTAAAAAACGAATTAAAAATGACTGCGTTCAGCGTTTATTTCGCAAATGTTGAAAGTTTTCTTTGCGCTGATTGTATTATACTTTTAGATCTAGAGGATTAAGGGATTCTATCTTAGCACACAACAATCATAAAAATGGTTTCAAAACTGTTGTGTTCCGCTGAAACGTACCTATTACGTTAACTAATTGATAATGGCTGCATTCAACAGAGAAAACTAATCAGTTATAATTAATCAAAACTGTCACTTTCCGTTAAATGGCTATTTAAATCCCTTATATGGACATTTCAACGGTGCAGACAGACAGCGACAATAAAGAGAAGAAGCGAGATGGAATATAAGTGCCCTGATTGGTTACATACCTCGCTCGCGCGTGTGCAGTTCATTTTTATCCATGGTGAAATCGTGATGGCTCCTGCACACTGGACGCGGAAACGCTTGCCGCGCGGCAAAATTCGACGCGGTAACCAATGAACATGTTAGGAACTGTAAGCTTATTGGCTACCGCGTCGTATTTTGCCGCGCGGTAAAGCGGGGAGCACAGACTCTTGCATAACGCATGACACATAAGACATGAGAAATCCAACCAATGAGAGTTCTTTATTTCATGGAAAGGAAGGAAACGAAGGATGTTGATTGGTACATTTTCTTATGCATAATACGTAATGCATAAGAAATTCAATCAATCAGAATTCTTTATTTCATGGAAAGGAAGGAAACGGAGGGCTTTGATTGGTACATTTTCTTATGCATTACGTGTTATGCGTTATGCAAGAGTCTGTGCTCCCCGCTTAAGCGTTTTCGCGTCCAGTGTGCAGAAGTCATGAGAGTTGCGTGCTACCGTATATACTGGTTGCGTTTAGCAGAACGTTTGTTTTGCAACTGTTGGAAGTTTCCTTCACGCTAATTGGATCATACTTTTAGATCTAGAAGAATGGTCCTATCTCAGCAGACAATCATAAAACGGTTGCAAAACTGTTGAGTCTGCTGAACGCAACCACTATGCTAATGTAGAACCAGCTGAATAGAAAAAATGTCAGGACGTAAGAAGAACAGAAACAAATTGTTAGAAAGAAGACCTCGACATGTCCTCAGCAAGGAGCAGAAATATTATCGGAAGACAGACGACGAAGGATATGACAAAGATAACAAGGCAGGTTAGGCGAGATACGTCTTGCGGAATTTAAATTCTGTAATAACCTCGATTGAATTTGCAGAAGTCAATCAACGAACAATCGATCAACTTCCCCGTGGCCATGTGGGACATGGAGCATTGCGATCCCAAGAAATGCTCTGGAAGAAAGCTTGCGAGACACGGCTTGATAAAGATCCTACGACTGGGTGCACGATTCCCAGGCTTGTGTCTTACTCCAGTGGGTGATAAGGTAGCTAATGAACTTTCAAGTTAACAAGTTGTTACGTAAGGTATGAGCATAAAGAAAGCAGGTTTTCTGCTTTCCAATAACCAGTGCCGAACGATGTGAGTTATCGGCATTTGAGATTAACATATGCCTATTAAAGCAAGAAACCTGTTACCATTAACAATACTTCTGAGGCTTTCATGGGTATTTTCTCAGAGGTGCCAAAGGATTTGTCAGGTTATTACCATATCCATTGCTAATGTCAACGTTTCATAACCTTGCTGTTTACTTTATCAGGGTAAGAAGTGTACTGACACTAATAATATCAGCGTTTTTTACTGAGAAAACCTAGCACCAGTATTGTGTTAGGTTTCGATGAAACACTAGTGCAATAATAGTATAGGTTTAGTTCAGTTTAGTGGAATATGGCTGTGTTCCATTGCACACATAATGCGCATGAGGTATCATTTTATTCTTATTTGACATTACGAACAACAAGGCTAAAATGGTATCTCATGCACATTATGCATGCAATGGAATGCAGCCCATATCATAAGACATCCATTTTATTGATATCCATTTTATAACACAAAATATATATAACTATGTTCAAACTTAAATTACTTATTTTACAATATTCTGATTCATTAATTTATTTAAAACATTTTTTTTTAATTAATTTTTTATATTTCAAGAGTTATAAACATCAAAATGTCATTGCATAGCTATTATTAGAAACATCAAAACTAACACAATGTCACTGTTATGACATTAATTAGAAATAATGTAATATCATACTTTAGCAGGAATACAACCTCAATTTCAATTTGCACTTATCTCCACTGACTTTAAAGACGGTAGAGAAAAAGTTGAACTCACAAGGGAAACACCAGGTGACGGTGTCAGGGATTTTGATGCGCTTTTTACAGGTTGTTCTTGAGCGAAAAAAAAAATGATACGTGTTGAGTCGTTTCAGCCATTGGTCCATGGTTTTGAAGAAATCAATTTTTTAAATAATTGTAATAATTTGAAAAACATACTCTGTATAGAAAAATATTTTTATAAATTTCATTTTAATTTGATGATATTAAATTTAATTACTTTTTGATTGTAATGAAATTACAAATTAACAAAATTGGGTAATACTAACAAGGAAAGGGACGCAACTGTCCCCTTCCGATTTTAATGAGCTTTTAATATATTATTCCCCAGACAAAAATAAGTGACACGTATTTTTTTTATACGTACCCATACGCATTTTTAAGGGATGAAACACCCCTTGGAAAAAAATTGATTTTTCTCTTTCGAAGCGAATATTGTCGGAATTGTAAGAGATAAAAAATAATTTTCAGAATGAGAATTGAATGGCTTCAAGAGTACTTTAAAACTATAAAAAAATTTTTTTTAATTTATTTGTAACAATTATTTATTTATAAAAAATTTTATTTTTATTAGATTTCGAAAGTACTCTTAATACTATTCAATTTTCATTCTGAAAATTATTTTTTATCTCTTACAATTCCGACAATATTCGCTTCGAAAGAGAAAAATCAATTTTTTTCCAAGGGGTGTTTCATCCCTTAAAAATGCATATGGGTACGTATAAAAAAATATGTGTCGTTTATTTTTGTCTAGAGAATAACATACTAAAAGCTCATTGAAATCGGAGGAGGACAGTTGGGTCCCTTTCCTTGAAAGTTAAAAAATTAAAAATTAAGTTAAAAAGGTAATTAATTTTAACTTCATTTAGTTACATTTTATACTCTTAACTTTTTAACTTTATATAGTTATATTTTATCGGTAACTATTAACTTTTAATTTGATTTTTTAAAACTTAACATTGGCATTATATGGATTATATGCTTATACATTCGTGTCCGTCGGAGATATATTTTTCTAATTTTAAATAATTTGAAATATTTCATTTATATTTAAACAAAGAATAAAGAGGTTTTTAAAAGCGATTCGTCGTGACCTAAAATCACGATTTTCTTAAAAAATACGCAGAAGTGCAATTTACTGCTTTACAGGGATTATTTTTTGTTATCCCAGAATAATTACGCAAAAGCTGATTAAAATCCGTGAATTACATATGTGAATTTCTCCTTATTAGTTAAAAAAGTTAATATGAAATCATGAAACAAATTTAACTTTTAACTTTTCAATTACTTTTTTTTCATTAACTTAACTATTAATTCAATTAATGTTACTATGGTTTAACTTTTATCTTAACTAAGTTAAATTTTCAAGGTTGTTAACTTTAACTTAACTTAGTTAAAAAAAATTGTTAATTTATCCAACCCTGCGCGCGCGCGTAAATTAATATTATAGATAATTAAACACTCATTTATGGAATACTTATTATTATCATTGTTATCATCGTAGTTGTTACTCACATAAATGCGTAAATAAGATTGTAATGAAAACTGTTACAGTTTCTGATGAAATTATAAATTGGAAATTGTGATTAGGAACAAATAAGTCATATGTTTGTAATCTTCTTTTGATTAATCGATTTATTAATAATAATAGAAAACTAATTATGTTTCGTAGACGTACATTGTACGGGGAATGATATAAATCATAAAAACAAGAAAAACAAATATTTATTGCATTGTGAATGAATTTTTGTTGCAACCACAATAACTTTTCTTAATATCTGGGGGAAAGTAGATTTGATTAACATTATGGAAATAATTTCTTTCAGGAATAAATTTTGATGAGAACTGGGCATATTTTATCATCGGTGTGAAAACTGGAGATGACAATTGATGATGAATTATTGAATGGATTTTAATGGCATCCTCTTGCGTCGACAGTTCTTTGCGTCTTTGTACAATTTCTTGAGAATTGTGAAATTTTTTATTAAAATTTTTCACTTGGTGAAAAAAGTAGATATCACAAAGTTGGCAGTATGGAGTACAGTGAGGAGGAATTATTTCTATCATAGACGAACTATTACCGTCGTCATCGGTGAAAATACTGTTAAAATGAACAGTGTCTGTCTCCCCGTCCCACAAATCCAAAATTAACAAAAAATCATTGTTTCTACAATAAGGTTTGATGATTTCTTTCACGAAGGTGTTGAATAGATTCTTTGTCAATTTGCCCGACTTAGAGGCAGTCACGAAAACATTCCCATATTTTCTCATTAATTTTTGGATTGCAGTGTGAACACGAGGTCCAAAATTACGTTGTACTTCTTGCATGCAGAGAAAAACCTTTAGAAGAAGTTCTCCTGCAGCTATTGCATATTGCTTATTGGGCAGTATAGCTGTGACTAACCTTAAAATCTCTAAGAAAAAGTTCTGTTAATTTTTCTCCTCTCACAGACAAAGTTCTTTCAACGTTGCACCTGTATTCGCATCCGGTTTGATCAGTATTGATTACAAAACGATGATCAAATTTGGTTATTATTTTTGCAATTCTTTTTTGGAATTTGTCGGCTTCTTTTTGTAAGAAATAAGCGACAACACGAGAAAAATATCAGGGCGCTCCGAGATTCGAACCGAGGTCTGATCTCCGTGATGGTAGATTTCCGTCTTGCCACTGAGCCATACAGCCCTGACGTTGGTGGTTTCTCTGTTGTGTCTATTTCCTAGTAAATATCTTACATTTTAATATTGTCGAAATATCCATTGCATTGTTAGATTTAATATAATGTGTGACTTTACGCTGTCGAATACCAGTTCCTTTTTAAATCTATCCATCCATGATTGTGATGCAATGAAAATAAATTGTTCAGAGCGATATTGCACAGCTGCAGCTGAAGCCCATTGCTGTAATGCCCTCATTGTTACAATCTGTTTTTTCTCCCTTACTTAACAGAAACGTTCAAAAGTCCTTATTAATTATATGGAATTTTTCCATTGCGCTTCCTCCTTTTTTAATTTCAGCTTTCCACGTCTTTAAATCTCTCATGAGTTTGAGTGATTTGTCTCCATTTCGATGAATTGTTTTTAGTGTCCACTTTGGATGTTCTCTGACTAAATTTAATATTTTAATTTCTACATCAAATGGTATGTTTTTCTTCACCTTCTTCTCTGGCGGTTCATACAAATCGTCGGATTCCTCAGTAGAAGAAATGGTCTCATTTGACAATGACTTTTGCAGACAGCTTGAAGAACTTGATTCCTCATGCACTTCTAATTGTTAATAGAAAAGGACAGAAAATAATTTAATTATTTTATAAATATCAATTATTGTAATATTTATTAGAATACGTAATTAGCGAAATAATTACCAATGTAATCCGTATGTTTAAATAATCTGTTCGTAAAAATGTATATATTAGTGGATTATTTATTAGTATGTATATATTAGTAAATTATTCATAATTAATACAACATATTTTATTAATTGTTGAAAAATGAAATTAATTTTTAATTTTTTTAACGAATCATTGTAATGTATTCATTACACCGAAATTAATTAGTAATTTATATAATACATTTCAAATAAATTAATATCAAATAAGCAATTATTATTTTAGATAATTCATTAATTGTCAATTGTCAATGTAATAAATTGGTAATGAAATATTAGAATTAGTCGTGTTAATACTAGGGTTCAAACAAAAGATTCGAGCATGTTGAATATTCGATCTATTCGAATAGTTCGAAGTTTAAAAAAAATTAGCATCTAATTCGAATATTTCGGACAGTTCGAACCGTTCGAGCTTAAGCAGTGATCAGTATGAAATGTCAATTTGTTATGTCTGAAGTTCGAACAGTAAACAAATATAGTATGCTTTGGAAACAAAAGAGCAGTTAAATAAAATTTCTATATTTATTGATATCGTCGTACAAATATCCTGAGGACGACTTGTGATGTCTCAGTTCGAAATGTAATAATTTCGAACTTTCAGCTCTGAAGTGGGTTAAAATAGTTCGAACATACATTCAGTCCGAACTAACGTTCGAACTTAAGATTCGAATTATCCGAACTGTCAAATCGTCTGATGTTTCCGAGTACTAGGCTGCGTTCCGTTTCACGTATGATGTGCATAATGCATCATTCCTTGTTTAACATTCGGTGAATAACAAGAATAAAAGATGCATCATGCGCATCATGTGTGAAACGGAATGCAGCCTAATTAATACTTTCTTGTGTGATGCATTCTTCCGTCAAAAGTAATTCTTCATCCTCGAAATGAAAATCACGAATCATTTCTGCAACAAATTCTGCAATTTTCTTTCCAATGATCTCTGCTCTTTCAGAAAATTTTGAATTTTCTACTTTTTCAGTCAGTTATAGTTTCTATAAAATTTGACCACAAATTTTCAGTCCATCAGTTATATCTTGTTTTGAAAATGATAAAGATGTTTTGTCTTGCCCAGCATCAATAATCGCATTTTTCACTTTATTAGCATATGCGATTTCATTATGAACATTTCTTTCGTTTTCCAGTACTGGTAAATTTTATTTAAATACTTCTTCAATTCGGAGAATCGCTGCGCGCGTGAGTGAGTCGAATGCTTACTGAAGTGAGCAACATTTCTACTCTACTTGCTGCGTTCAGAATTATCAGAGATTCAGAATCATCCGCATCCAGGTGTAATTTTATCATTAACATTCGGTGAAACAAAATGAAATTTATAAAGATATTGATATTTTCCTATACAGTATGTTTTTTAAATTATTACAATAATTATTTAAAAAATTGATTTCTTCGAAACTGGGCCAATGCGCAATGGCTGAAACGGCTGGACACGTATCGGTTTTTTTTTTTTTTTCAAAAAAGCCTGTAAAAAGCGCATCAAAATCCCCGACACCGTCACCTGTTTCCCTTGTCAGTGCAAGATTTTGCACCAGTTTTATCAGTGAAACATTAAATACTGAAAACTGTGAACTAAATATGTGAACTGATTTTCACAGTAGAACAAGTAACAAAGTTGCACTCACAAGGGAAGTTTCACAACTGTCCGGAACCGATTTGATTCTCCATGAAATATGTTAAGGGGTAAAACACTTAAACACGAGTTAGCGCACGTATAAAAAAAAACGTGTCTCTCTTAGATTTGCGTGTTTTGCAACATATTTCATGGAGAATCAAATCGGTTCCGGACAGTTGTGAAACTTTCCTTGTCAGTATTTAGTACCGATGTGAACCTAGCGCCCACTTTATCAAAAATAAAAATTAATACCACAGCGCGTTTGTACTTCGTTTGTACCTATTTGTATCGATCATTGTTTCGTTTGTACCTCAAACAGTTAAACAAAAAATTAAAAATAAAAAATGGCCAGCGCGTAACTTTAAAATCTTTTTATTTCATTTATGCCATTCGAAAAAGAATCGTTTGTACCGGTTTGTACTTCTTTTATTTTCGTTTGTACTTCAAAGGGTTTCGAGATACAGCGTTTTTCAATTTTTGCGCAACCTGTATATAGCCAATTTACAAGATATTGAAATGAGACTAAGGGTCTCATGCACATGCATTTTTTATCATACTAGCACGCAGCGCGCGCTAACGCGCGCGCCTTCACGAACTTTGAAAATTTCATGACACTTTTAATTATTATATTTCGATTACCACTTATTTTGTTTTACTTTCGAATATTAAAAAAAATTCTAATCAAAATCATACCGATATAATTATTATGCACTATACAATTTATTCTATTCTAAATACATTTCTAACGCTTATTTTTCTAATTTTAATTTTCTATTAAATGAGCAAAATAAATATAGAATCTTAAAAATCATTAATCCTGGACTGCTATAGCGATGAATCATTTGAACCTGATGAAACACAATTTTTTAAATAATTGTACAATTCATACTACAAGATTTAAACCATAAATATATATGAAAAGATTTTATTTCAAATAGTTTTATTATTTTTGTTCCACTTTTAGATCGCCCTCATGATCAAACTCAGCCTGCCCCCTTCCATTTCTGGCTCCTTACAATCTCCGCGCCCGCCTTTCATGTTT
>NW_017256470.1:0-215 GCF_001594055.1 Mycetomoellerius zeteki
AAAGCTTCCGATTCCATGTCCGCGTTGGTAGGGCGAATCGACGAAAACACGTGGAATTCCACCTCTGCTACCGATGTCTCTATCAAAATACTTCTCATATTCCATCGCTGCTCGTTTCGAACTAAAGATTGTCACTATATCGACACGCTCGCGTACATGAAAGAAAGAAAGAAAGAAAGTTATTGTTTACGTTTAAAGTGCAGCGTCACTGTCAG
>NW_017256471.1:0-539 GCF_001594055.1 Mycetomoellerius zeteki
TTTTGTATCTATCAACTCTAGCTTCTATTTCAAAAATTTTAACTTTCACATATCACATGAGAATATTTCTTACACTGTAATGAATATGCTATTGTTATGATCTATAATTTGTTGGGCAATATTAATGGAAAGGAATGTGTATACATAATGAATATTCAGAATTATGAAGCACTGTATCACTTTTTCGCCGATATATCCAGATGATATCTCTCGACAAATCTGGAATGCGAACTATTTATTTAAAAGTACTTAAAAAAAAATAAAAATTCTAACTTACTCGATAAAGATTAAGGTTCGCAAAAACTATTCCATTCAATATTACAACAAAAAATGTCGTGTTAAATGATGATACAAAAATTTGGACAATCCTTCAAGGAAAAAATATTAGTAGTTGTGTATATATATATAACAATATGTCTCGTAATATATAGAAATTAATTCAAAGATGAATTCCTTGATCATTTCCGAATAGGTTTCAATGTGACACTGATGTTGGCATTTTATTATTTGTCTCTTAATTATTTCCGATATTAAATATT
>NW_017256472.1:0-9082 GCF_001594055.1 Mycetomoellerius zeteki
GAGCGCTTTCCAGTAGTATAGTTCAGTGGCCAGCCCTGACATAATGTTCGACTCGAACATTTATTCAAAATTACTTATAAAGTGCAAAGTGAAACATAGAATACAAATTCGTTTTAAATATAACATTTAATACATTTCACAACACAACTCGAATGTAAATACTAAAACTATTATTCGGAATTCACAGCTAAAGTTATAGGTAAGGCTTTAATCCATAGTATCATACTATCAGGAGAAAGAATCGAGTTGTACGATCTACAGGTTAAACTGTAACCGGGAATATCTTGAACCACATAGCGATTCTTGTCTAAAGCCCATGGCACATACAAAAACGTAAGGCCGTAATACGTAAGTAGTAAAGAAATCGTAAGATTGGATTCGCTACTGGCCTTACGGTCTCTATCGTGATTAGCCAATTCGCTTACTGATTATGTCTTACGGCCTTACGTTTTTGTATGTGCCATGGGCTTACGACTTTTGTCACTTTGAAGGGTCCTTTAAAGTCCAGTTTTAATTTTTTATTTTTTCAGATTTTTGCAGTTGAATCTCTGATCATCAGGTTTATAAACTGAAGGCTTACGATGACGCTTATCATAAATTGTCTTATTATAGGCCTTGATTTTATCAGCAACATTCAATGCTAATTCCTTGCTTTTCTCTCTTTCCAAACTTGAATCCTTCTCAATTCCGGCTATTTTATTCAAACATTTAATCAAATCGGAATCTATGTTGTTACGCTGATCATATCCAAGGAGTAGGTTGGATGGAGAGGACTTCAACACTGAATGTAGCGTATTGTTAAATACGTATTGAACGGTATCAAGACAAGATTCCCAATCATGATGTTCATCCACAAGTTTCTTTAAACAAGCTTTTAAAAAGCGGTTAGATCTTTCTGCCACAAACCATTGGCCCAGGGAGCAGCTACAGCAATCAATCTATGATTTATTTTCTTTTCGCTAAGAAAATCAGAAAATTCACAAGAAGTAAATGCAGAACCTCTATCGGACACAACCTTTTTAGGATTTCCAAGAACCTTAAATAGGGAAGAAAGATGTTTTACAACTTCTTTAGTAGTTGTTGTCCTTGTTGGAAAAAACCAAATGAACCGCGTGAAGGCATCAATAACAACCAAGATATGCCTTGATCCCTTACTCGACTCATTTAAAGGTCCAAAATAGTCCATGTGTAAAATCTGGAAGGGCTCAAAAGGCGTGTCCGCAATCTGTATTTCACCCTCACCGGATTTATAATCTGTATTGGAAGTTAAACAGGTAACACAGTTATTAATGTGGTCATGAACACGTTTACGAAGTAAAGGAAACCAATAGTGCTCACTAAGCTCATGGACTGCTTTTCCCAATCCACAATGAGCTAAATCATTATGGTAAGTTCTAATTACATTCCCGTCCATAGACTCGGGAACAACAAATCTAGGGAGATCTAATCCCTTTCGATAAACTAAACCTTGAATTAACTCGAACTTAGGTCAGAATATTCTAATTGTTCAGCGATTTCTTTTATTTTAGGATCTTGTAATTGTTTTAGCTCCAGTTCTCTTTCAAGAGGCAAAGTCTCAACAAAGGCAGTAATTCTGCTAAGTGCATCAACATGTCTTACATTACAGATTTAAAGTTTTTTATCGTGCTGGCCATTCTATGACCAGCACGATGAAAAACTTTAAATCTGTAATTCTGTAGCCTAAGGGTCCATCTGGCGAACTTAGGGTTCAGATGTGCCTTATTGACCGCATAAACAAGAGCGTTACAATCTGTTACAACTGTGAATTCTATGCCATAAAGGTAAATATGAAAGCGCTCCACAGCCTTAACCACAGCCAACATTTCAAGTTCAAAGCTGTGATATTTTGCTTCTGCAGAATTGGTAACTTGGCTGTAGTAAGCAATGGGAGCCCACTTTCCAGAATCACGTTTCTGAAAGAGAATGGCAGCTAAGGCAATCGCACTCGCATCAGTGTGAAGCTCAGTTTCGGCAAACGGGTTATAAAGTCCGAGAACTGGATAAGATGTTAATTCCTTTTTTAAAATTAAAAATGCATTTGAGCATTCCTCATTAAAATCAAAGGAAACCGTTTTACGTAACAAATTATTCAAAGGTCGGGCCTTGACTACATAATCCTTGATAAACTTACGAAAGAAATTTGTAAAGCCAAGAAATCGCTGGACTTGTATTACATTTTTGGGTTAAGGAAAATCTTTCACAGCCTTTGTATGTCGATCACTTAGAGTAATACCTGAAGCTGAGAGAGTATAACCTAAATACTCTATTTTTGATTTTACAAAAAGACATTTTTTATAATTCAGAATAAAATTGTATCGTTTCAGCAACAAAAATACTTCCTTCAAAACAGAGAGGTTTTCCTCGGCAGTGACAGGCATAACAGATGGCATCAAAATATCATCTATGTACACCAAAACTTTGTCTTTTCGTATAAGGGATTGAAAAATTTGATCCATCCTCTTTTGAAACTCAGCTAGGGCTTCACAATAACCGAAAGGAAGTTTTGTTCAACTTCCTTCAAATTGACCATCCGGGGTCGCAAACGCAAAATATTTCATATGTTCAGGATGAACATCAATTGAAAACCATCTTTCAAGTCAAGTAATGAAAAAACCCTTTTATTGCCAAGTCGGGAAAAACAATCTTCCATTAAAGGAAAAGTATATTTTTGTTTTACCACACGTTCGTTTAAAGGAGGTAAATCAACACAAAGACGCATTTAACCATTTTTCTTAATTACCGGTACAACTCTCGCACAATAGGGAGAGATACTAGGTTTTATGATCCCTCTTTGTAAAAGATCATCTGTAATTTGACGGATCTGTGTTCTCTCAGCCCAAGCGAAACATCTAGGTGAGTACGCATAAGTGGTATTGTCTTTAAGAGACACCGTGACAGCATATCCGTCATTAATCGGAGTAACATTCATGTTTTTAACTTCAAGAATTAACGACACTAATATATATATATTTCGCATCAGTTGCAGACCTGAAATCCATTACAAAGTTCGATACATCTATATCAGAAGAAATGTTAGATAATTCATCAACTTTAATAAAAGTTATTTCAGAAAAAAGTTGAAGCTTATTTTGAACATAAGTTGAAGATGTTTTATTTCCAAAAGCTTCACAAACAATTATAATCTTATACGTTTGAAGGAAATCACGACCGAGAATCAACAAAAAGATCATCGTCCTCCAAAATATTAAAGGTTACTTTAAATGTTTGGAAAAACAGCGAGTTGCAATACGGTTGAAATCTCTCCACGAACATTAATTGTGCTTTTATTAATAGCCTTAAAAGATCGTGACGGAATTCTCTTGTATTGATGAAATATCAACAAATCTTGATAAAACAGGACGGAGAAAAGACACAGCGCTACCAGTGTCAAGTAACGCATCTAAAGAGCAACTTACATTATTCAAAGCGGTAACCTTAATTAAGTTGTCGCCAATGCTCAAAGTCGATTCTGTGTCAACACACGCCACCAAAGAAGACTGCGGCGACTGCGAGGATTGTGAAGACTTCGTTGGAGATAAGGGAGGAGAAGACAGAGGAGACTGCGTTGACTGAGGAGCCACCTCTTGAACTGTAGCAATAGAGGCAAGCTGGGAAGAGGATACGGAAGATGATTTGTATTGCTCCTTCTTCAAAAGGAAACAATCGTCTCGTGTATGTCCCCTTGTACGACAATAAACGCAATAAACATCCTTAGTAGGTTCTATTGATAGGCCGTCCTTTCCAGATTCTACAGTTTCACTCTTAAGTTTAGTCTTGTCCATGGTGGATTTATTTACAAATGATAGGGACTTATTGGAAGGATCTCCATATGCCAGAGTAAGAGAGTGCATCCTGTCAAGGAATTGATTCAAATTCTCGACTTGAATTAAAGATGCCATTCCTCTCAAGGAAGCGTTTCCAATACCAGAAATAAGAAAATTAATGCTTTCCTTATCCGAGAGTCGAAGGTTCTGCATAAGTTTTAATTTATGCATGGCATATTCCTGAAACGATTCTTTTGAAAAATTCCATTTACGATTATCTACTTTTTGAAAAATTACTTGATATGGAACTTCTCTTCGGAATCTCTGTGAAATGGCTTGTTTGAAATTTAACCATAAATTGTTAACAGTTCCAGAATTTAAATCCAACCAATCTTTAGCGATTTTATTTAATTTATTACAAGCCGCTAAAAGTATTACCTCGTCAGTAACTCCATGAATTCGTGAAACACGCTCTATCTTGTCAATCCATAATTCAATGTCCTCATCTTCTTGACCAGAATAGTTTGGAAGCTGAGAAGCCAAAAGATTGACTGCCTGAGCTGCTGGGACAGAAGAAAGAATTGGACTTCGTTCACGAGCGGAATTACCAGAGGAATCACTTGACGAACTCATAACTTGAGGAATTGTGTTCTTTAATTGAAAAGACGAGACCAACTGCGTGACTTGACGAATCAATTCATTCTGCTGCTTCATCATTTCTGTGAAAAAGTCAAGCATTTGAGGCATCTATGATCAGGAGCAGAAGAATGATTCTTTGAATCATTCGCATCATCCGCTTGATGATGAGGACGTGATGTGGACGTCTCTGAGCTGCCAGGAGTCGATTGAGAAGCCGCCGCATCAACAAAATCATTATAAAGGCCAAACGCTACAAATGGGACATCATTTGGTCGATCAAGCGCTCTCGAGTAGCCTGCGGCACGAGACCATAGCTGCGAGCTTCCTTAATAAGATCTTCAACAGAAAGTGTATCCAAGCGACATCGATCCATAATAATCAAAGGCGTAATGTCACTAAGGAAAGAGTTGGAAGAAAAAAAAATAGGAGCAAACGCAACAAATCGGAGCAGAAAAGCACGTCAAAGCGAGCAAGCTTCAGAAATTCTTGAAAATGACTTTTATTCAGACGAAGATAAAGCTTTTTTAAGACTTGAATTCGATTAATCCTCTTCGTATCCCACTTCTGAGCTGAAAGAAAGGGGTATCCTTTCAGAGCAATAAGTCTGAGAGCTTCGAATGTGCATCAGAATCTCTTGAGGGCTACGTCTTGAAAACTTTTATTTTTAAATTATAACTCGTAGGATTAATAAATAGATTAAGTCTTTTTATTTAGCTGTTATACATTGCGCAGTTGGCGTACGACTGCTTCTTTTTTCAAAACAAACTCCAAAAACATCCGACGCTTGCAATAATATCTTATCGCATATCGCACGAAGGCGACGCCTTAAACATGTGTATTTCCCTATAGGAAATATAGAGAAATAATGTCTTACACTATCAATCACCAGTAATCACTAGCGTTTAAGAATAATATTAAAAAATAACGAATAATAAAGGCTCACTCAGAAAAATCAACAATCAAAACAGGGATACGAGCCATGTGTAATAAAAAATTCTTTTAATACAAATAAAGAACATAATCAAAAAATATAATACATTAAGAGATGATATAGATTACATGGCAATGATAAAAATATAGAATACAAAATTAATATTATATAATACAGACAATTGTTTCCACCTCGATCGGGTCATTTTCAATGTACATAAAACGATTAAAATTCAGTAAATTAATATATAAATTGATCGCAATAAATAGCTCGATGTATTATATGTAGTCCAAAAATTAAAGGCATCGCTTGCTTATGATATTATCTAAATATTCAAATATTAATACATACAATTGTGATATCTTGAATTTGCAGTTGTATTTCTTGATGTAATTGAGGGCGAATAAAGTTTTACTCCGTTTGAGACTTTTATTAGAATGTGGACAATTAGTTTAAGGATAAAAGATTTCCTTTAATATTATTTGTTAATATTTGTACAAATTGAAGACGGCGGCGCGAATACGTTCGAGTCATACGACGGCTACACCCGAACTCTCTTGTCAACAACCCGTTGCTAGGGACTTGTAGTCAAGGCAAATTCACATGGCTGTACTGCCGCGACGTGAATCTAATCACTTTTACAGTTCGGCCAATCCTGAGCTAGTGTGCGACTCGAACACGTATTTTTGAAAAAGATACACAAAGTTCTAATTAAAGTAAATACAATCAAGATTAATCATACTTAAAATCAAAGATTACAGATACACAGATAAGTAATACTTAAAATATAATTGAAGAAAATACCATGAATAACGTAAGTACAATGTTTTGGTATTAAAATATTCATAAAAAGTTAACATATATACTAAAATTAACTAAATAACAAAGTAGTTAACCTCGCATCTTTAATACATAGATAAAATATACATTAATGATAAAGAGGAAACAAGAACCACGAAAAAACTTTAAACATATTAAACTTTAACTTGAACATCATGGTTATGATTAGGAAACGCTTTAATCCATAATTTTAAGCGATCAGGGGAGAGAATCGAATTGTAAGGTCTTGAAGTTATGCTGGAACCAGGAATGTCCTGTACCACATATCGGTTTTTATCCAAAACCTTTGTTACCCTGAAGGGACCTTCATTACCTTTAAAATCGGGTTTCAATTTCTTACATTCTCTGGCTTTAATCGAAACATCCCTAATCATAACCAGATCACCTGGTTTATATGACATGGGTTTTCGATGATACTTGTCATAATATAATTTATTGTAAGATTTAATTTTTTCTGCGACATTCAGGGCTAACTCCCTATCTTTTTCTCTTTCTAAAGAAAAATCTATTTCAACACCAGCAATCTCATTCAAGAATTTTACCAAATCAGCATCAGTATTGTTGCGTTGATCATATCCTAAAAGTAATTTTGAGGGAGAAGATTTTAACGCCGAATGTCGAGTATTATTAAATACATATTGCACAGTTTCAAGGCATATTTCCCAGTCACGATTTTCGTTAACAAGTTTCTTTAAAGAAGATTTTAAAAAACGATTCGCTCTTTCAGCCAAACCATTGGCCCAAGGAGCAGCTACTGCAATTAGCCTATGCTTAATATTTCTTGAAGACAGAAATTCAGAAAATTCATGGGAAGTAAATGCTGTACCTCTATCAGATACAATTTTTTCTGGGAAACCAAGAATATGAAATAAAGATGTGAGATGCTTGATAACTTCCTTAGACGTGGTAGACTTTGTAGAAAAAAGCCAAACATAACGAGTAAAAGCATCAATAATTACCAAAATATGTTTTGAACCGTTGGAGGATTCACACAGTGGTCCAAAATGATCCATGTGTAAAATTCGAAAAGGCTCAGAAGGAGTATCAGTAATTTGCATCTCGCCTTCACTGGACTTAAAACCAGAATTCGAAGTCAAGCAAGTCACACATTTACTTATATGGTCATGGACCCGTTTGTGAAGAGAGGGAAACCAGTAATGAACACTGAGTCCCTGGACTGCTTTCTCGAGACCACAATGAGCAAGATCGTCATGGTATATTCTTATTACGTTATCAATCATTGATTCTGGAACAGCAAATCGTGGCAAATTAGAGTCTTTACGATAAACAAGACCTCGAATTAATTCAAATTTCGGATTATCAGAAAATTTTAACTGCTCAGCAATCTCCTTGATCCTCGGATCCTGTAATTGCTTTATCTCTAATTCTCTCTCGAGAGGCAAAGCCTCGACAAGAGCCGAAACTTCAGAGATTCTGCTGAGAGCGTCGACATGTGCCATTTTTTGTCCAGATCGATGCAAAATTTTAAATCTATAATTCTGTAATCTTAAGGTCCATCTAGCGAATCTAGGATTCAGATGTGCCTTATTAACAGCATATACTAAAGCATGGCAGTCCGTGACAATAGTGAACTCTAAACCATACAGGAATATATGGAAACGCTCTACTGCCTTAACCACAGCCAGCATTTCCAGCTCAAAGCTGTGATATCTTGCTTCAGCAGAATTCGTGGCCTGACTGTAGTATGCAATGGGAGCCAATTTTCCAGATTCCTGTTTCTGGAAAAGAATAGCAGCTAAAGCTAATGCAAGGAACTTGCATCCGTATGTAATTCTGTCTCTACATAGGGATCATATAAACAAAGAACCGGATAAGAGATTAATTCTTGTTTCAGGATTTGAAAGGCCTTCAAGCAATCATCATTGAAATTAAAAGAGACTGACTTTCATAAAAGATTATGCAAAGGACGACCTTTAACAGCGTAATCCTTTATGAATTTTCGAAAGAAATTTGCAAGACCCAGAAAACGTTGAAGTTGAGTGATATTTTTAGATATCGGAAAGTCTCTAACAGCCTTAACATGACGATCACTTAAAGTAATCCCTGAGGGGGAAAGAATATATCCAAGATATTCAATTTTTTCTTTTAGAAAATGACACTTTTTATAATTAAGTTTAAATCTGTATTGTTTTAAAATCAAAAATACCTCTTTCAATGAAGACAAATTTTCCTCAACTGTACAAGATGGCACCAAGATATCATCAATATAAATCAATACTTTATCCTCGCGCAAAAGAGGTTGAAAAATTTGGATCATTCTCTTTTGGAATTCAGCCGGAGCCTCACAGTAACCAAAAGGTAATTTCGTGTACTCAAACTGACCATCAGGAGTCGCGAAAGCAAAATATTTAGAATGATCTGGATGAACATCTATTTGATGAAAACCATCTTTTAAGTCAAGCAAAGTAAAAACTTTCTTATTGCCAAGCCGAGAAAAACAATCCTCCATCAATGGAAAGGGATATTTTTGTTTTATAACACGATCATTCTACGGTCGTAAATCAATACATAATCGCATTGTACCATTTTTCTTAATCATAGGAACCACCCTTGCACAATAAGGAGAAATGCTCGGTTTAATAATTCCTCTTTGCAAGAGATCGTCCGTAATTTCCCGAATCTGCCTCCTTTCAGACCATGCAAAGCGTCGAGGAGAATAAGCATAAGTTGTGTTGTCTTTAAGAGACACAGTGATGGCATGACCATCTTCAATTGGAATAACAGAAGTATTTTCAACTTCACGAATTAAAGATACAAGTTTCTCATCGACTGATGGTCCGAAATCAGATTCGAAGATAGTCTCATTAGAATAGCCTGGTAAAACAGAAATTATCATACAAAGATGCAATTTCCGAAAATAATTGCA
>NW_017256473.1:0-703 GCF_001594055.1 Mycetomoellerius zeteki
GATACATCCCCTCTCTCTCCGAAAACGG
Source organism: Mycetomoellerius zeteki (assembly GCF_001594055.1). Taxonomy (NCBI): domain Eukaryota; kingdom Metazoa; phylum Arthropoda; class Insecta; order Hymenoptera; family Formicidae; genus Mycetomoellerius; species Mycetomoellerius zeteki. The sequence continues at coordinate 29 of NW_017256473.1, forward strand.
GATAGACTGACACTAAACTCACTAATGTGTGACTGCGAAACTGAAATCCTCAGAGGTGACGTTGCGTCACCAGTAAGCTTTAAGGAAATTAAAATTTACAGTGCGGACGGAGCAAATTTGGAAACAGCTCTCCAGTAACAATCTGAGAAACGAACTTTTCACCAAAAGTGGAAAAATCCCGCCAATCCGAATCTTGAATCTTCCTACTTAACACATCCTATCAAGGAACAATCTCTCAAATGACTCTTGTATAAACCGCGAGACTCGATCTCTTATTTTTGTCAGTCATTTATTTGTCTTACATTTTGTCATATCTGCTCTTATTTTTGTCAGTCATTTATTCGTCTTGTATTTGTCATATCTTGTCTTATATTTGTCAGTTGTACTTGACAGTCTGCAGTTTTGTCACTCATTATTTTGTCATTATTTTGTCATGTATACAAAGTTTCATACGGCTTTCGGTAAATAGTTTCCGCTTCATAAAAATCTTACAGTCTGTGCGCGTTCTTTTATTCGAATAATGAACATCACTATCTTATTAGGCTCCGACATCTGATGCGGACATTCCGACAACATAAAATTGTATGTTTCATGGATTATTGTTTATTTGTCTCCGAAATTATACTAATTCGCTAAAGAGTAAATTATTCTCCAGTTCAAATAATGTTCTATTAA
>NW_017256474.1:0-5937 GCF_001594055.1 Mycetomoellerius zeteki
AATAAACTCTTGCCTTGTTATTGATTCGGGTCCAATGTTAGTCGGGACGAATCTCTGTAATAAAGATGTCCTAACATAAGCCACAACAGAACTGACAGTTTGTCTACTAGGATAATCAAAAATGACTTTGAGAAAATCGTCACTCAACCCCTGTCTCATCTTGCACAAGAATACCAACAAATCCTTTCTACTGACGTACCTTAGTTTTCCATTTTGGAGTACAGGATCACAATAAGTAAAAAGTTCTTCAAACTGCTGTTTACCGATTGGTGCTATACACTGAAATTCCTCATCAGTTAAGTGATTTTCCTCTATACCTCTTGTTCTATTTGCACCCACGTTTCTCAGTTGGTAAAAAAACTTGCAACTGTGGACCCTTGATAACATAAGGTCTATTGATGAAACGTAGTGCAGGTAATAATATTTTCGAAAAAAAGCCATTTTCATCCAAATGATTTTCACAACTCCTCACATTATCCGGTATATAGATATTTGTTTCTATGAAGACCTGAACTCTGCATTGTATTGATAATCTTCGTACATTATTTTGAACATTACAAATGACGCAAGTCTGGGATGCTGTTTGAGTCAAGACATTTAATCGTACACAAGTAGGATCTGCCTCGATCATAGCCATTTCATCAATAATTGACCGATTACAGTTTATACACAACCTTGAATTATCATCAAGATGTAAAGGGGGATGGTCAAACTCATCACGCCTTGTAATAGCTATTTGGCGTTTATTTACGTTCTCATCACCATCCATACGTGCCAATTGACGAATATTGAACGGTCTATTACATGTATAACATAGCGGCCGTACTATGGCAGCCATTTTTTTACTGGAGGGTGATGACAGTGAAGTGAACGGGAACTTTTTTAAAGCAAACTACCAATAACAGATTTTTCTATTGGGATAATGAATGAATCTATATTCATCAGCGGATTATATTTACCAGAAGAAGTTATTCGTACTTGAAGGGATATTACCTAAAAATGACGTATGGTATGGAGAAAAAAAATATTTCTTTTCTTAAGATAAATATCTTGACTATGAGTATAGAAGGGATGAACAATTGACAGTATAACAATAAATATTGAAATAAGAAATCGCGGGTATATAAACTCGTAAGTATACGTTTTTAAGCCAATGTTATCGAAGCCCTAAGTCGTCTATACAGAAGATTCTGAGTCTCGACCTCAAAAAACTCATGTTCGACCGTTAAACGCCATGCCGTCATAGCGGTGAGATTCCGACCACGGACCGTGGCACCGTACGGAAAACCGGACGACCGATCCGATGATCGTTACGAGAAAATACTAATGATCCAATTAATGAATATTATTGTACGTATTAGTCTGGAGCTCGTGTACGCCCACTTTAATCATAAGCATCATCGTACATCGACATCGACTGCACCCGCATTACGCTGCAATAAGGTACGAAAAGTCCAACTTTGGAGAGGTGTATCTCGAAAACTACCCGTGATCGGACCTTGGGGCCATGGACACTTTTGTTCTACGTGTTGAGAACTACAACATATCAAATTTTTAAAAAAATTAGCCGAAAGCCATTTCCCATAAGGATTCTGCGGGGTCCTTTGTCATCCACTCCCAACATCCATTATGGCACGCCAGACTAGGACACATCGGGTACAAATCATTATATGAACTGAACAAACAGGGTGTTCTTCCAATTAATATATCTCAGAGAAACGTTTCTATTTTTTGCGAAGCTTGTCTGTATGGAAAGCAACACAAACTGCCCTTCAGTAAAGCAATTCCACCCAGAAATACAAGACCAGGCGAGTTCATACATTCCGATGTTGGTAGTCCAATGCAAGAACCATCAATTGGAGGCTCGAGGTACTATGTCAATTTCAAAGACGACGCTTCCGGTTTTAGACACATTTATTTTTTAAAACATAAATGAGACGTGTTTGATAAGTTCAAAGACTTTCATGCAAAGATCATTAATAAATTTCAACTCCCAATCAAGACACTAAGAGTTGATAATGGCACTGAATATATCAACGAAAGGATGGATCAATATCTTAGGATTCATGGGAAATCGAAACAACGGCTCCAGACACGCCCCAGCAGAATGGTCGTTCAAAAAGAGATAATAGGGCCATAGTCGAATCAGCACGAGCAATGCTACATTCAAAAGGTTTACCAATTCAGCTGTGGGCTAAAGCTGTGAATTGTGCTGTCTACCTTCTAAATCGAGTACCCTCTAGATGGCTTCAAGGAAAGACGCCATTTGAAATCTGGACAGAAACAAAGCCAGACATATCTCGTCTAAAAATTTTTGGATCTGAATGTTTTGCACACATCCCAAAGCAGCATCGTAAAAAATGGGATGCTAAATCCAAAAAACTTCTTTTCGTTGGTTATGAAAAGGAATCGTCGAACTACAGACTCTATGATCCATCGACTAGAAAAATTTCAATATCAAGACATGTAGTCTTCAATAAACAAGTCGACACGAAAATTGCCTTAATCGAAGAAAATGAAACTTCTTTTCCACTTGATGAAAGCAACAATAACATTCAAAGCAACGCTGAGCAAGAATATGCTTTGACAAATCAGAACGCTTCGACCGATGATACTTCAACAAATGAATATGAAACTTGTTCCACATCCCAGGAAGAGGAATCACCGAACCTCGTAAAGAAGGGGTCTGTGCTCCGAGACAGGAGTAAAATAAAGAAACCGACGAGGTATGAAGCAAACTTATCCGAAATAATGGAACACCAAACCTTTCATGAGGCTGTGACTGGTTCATACAATGAAGAATGGAGAAAGGCGATCGACGAGGAACTAAAGGCTCATCGCATTAATGGTACTTGGAAAATGGAACATCTCCCTCCAGGGAAAGCCACTATTGGCCATAAATGGGTGTTCAAGATAAAGGAATCATTAGATCAAAGTCCACGTTTTAAAGCTCGTCTGTGTGCCAAAGGTTTCACACAAAGGCGTGGTGTAGACTATGAAGAAATTTTCTCTCCAGTGGTAAGACACGAGTCCATTCGAATTCTTCTAAGTATCGCAGCGGAACAAGATCTGAAAATTGAACAATTTGACATAAAAACGGCTTTCCTACACGGAGACTTATGTGAGGAGATCTACATGGAAGTTCCAGAAGGAGTCACCAAGGACACACCAGAACAAGTCTGTCGGTTGCAAAAATCTCTGTATGACCTGAAGCAAGCTTCTCGTCAATGAAACAGCAAGTTCGACAGCTTTCTCAGACATTTTAATTTTGTACCTTGCAAAGCCGATCCCTGTGTGTACAATGGAAACTATGACAACTGTAACGTATATTTAGCGCTTTACATAGATGACGGATTATTGCTTGCCAAATCAAAAAGGGCCTTATATGAAGTAATTCAGGTATTAAAAGGAAATTTCGACATTACTGACATTTTTATAGGTTCATTTGTAGGTTTCCAAATTGTAAGAGATCGCATTAATCACTCAATTTTTATTAATCAGAGCACATACATTAGAAAACTGCTGAATCGTTTTAACATGTCTGATTCTAAACTTGTAAGTATTCCCGCAGATCCAAACTCTCTCTTATCTTTAACGAAGAATGAATCGGTTCCCGACATAAATATACCTTACCGTGAAGCAATAGGCAGTCTGATGTTCCTTACGCAATTAACTCGTCCTGATATCTCATATGTTGTTAATTTTTTAAGTCGTTTTACAGTATGTTATTCAACGGAGCATTGGACAGCTTTAAAAAGAATATTCAGATACTTGCAAGGAACGATAGATCATGGAATACTCTATAAAAGAACAGAACAAGAAAATTCTTTGACTGCTTATTCAGATGCAGATTATGCCGCGGATACAGAATCCAGACGTCCTACATCCGGATATGTTTTTACCATTGCTGGAGGCTGTATCTCGTGGGCCTCGCAGAGACAGAGCGTAGTTGCTTTAAGTACTACTGAGTCGGAGTACATTGCTGCACTACTCTGGCAATGAAGGAGCTTGTATGGATCCGACAATTGTTAAGTGATCTCGACTACCCACATGAAGAACCAGTTCCCTTACATATTGATAGCCAAAGTGCTATTAGATTAATAAAAAATCCCGAATTTCACAGAAGGACCAAGCATGTGGATATTCGATTTCACTATATCAGAGATAAGTTTAATGACAACACATTAATACCAGAGTATGTAAAATCAGATGAACAGTGTGCAGATTTTCTGACAAAACCTCTTGCGAAAAACAAATTTCATAATCTAATTAAGTTAATTGGTATGGTTAAGTATGACAAAGCACTCAAATAGTGGGAGTGTTGCATATATTTTTATAATTCTCGCGCCCTTATTAAATACCGAGCCTTACGATTGTAGCGCCATATTTTAGTTAGTAGCTTCTTCCGGTGTAGGTCGCTAGTTGTTACGCTAGCTTATCGCACGTTTTATTTTTTCCTGCGCTGGTTGTCCTTTTACCTTTTTTCTGTAGCAGGAACTGATCACAAGTGTATCAATTCAGTTTATACTGCTTTTGTGTTACCACAATAAACTCTATTTGTTCAAGTGTAAAACATTCATTCTTTCATACGAGGAGTCCAGCCCTGCGTGCATACTCTCCCAACAGGTTATAGGCCCAGAAGACACGCCACACCCTACCGTATTAAAAAGCACAAGAACGAGATAAGTAACACATCATGTCCGAAAGCATAGATCTCAGAAATGTCTTTAAATTTAATGGCACAAACTTCCAATCCTGGAAGTTTCAGATCAAGGCCATTTTAACAGCGAACGACATCCTTCAAATAGTCCAAGGAAAAATGCTGAAACCTGAAGAGGCTGCTGAGAAGCAGGTTTGGATTAAAAAGGATGCGAAAGCAATGTTCATTCTTTCATCCTCCATGGAAAGTGAACAACTTGAATATCTCATTACATGCAAGTCCTCAGCTGAAATGTGGGCCAAACTTTGTTCGATACACGAACAACAGAGTGAGGTAAATAAATTGCATCTAATGACACGTTTTCATGATTACAGAATGTCAGAGAACGACTCAATTGCCAAACACTTTGCCACAGTAGAAAACATGGCACGTCAGCTGAGAGATGTAGATGAGCCAGTCTCTGTGTAACGCTCATGGCAAAAATACTTGGAAGTCTTCCTTCCAAGTATAACGCTCTGATAACCGCTTGGGACAGCGTTGATCCAACAAGGCAATCGCTGGACAACCTAAGATTTCGTCTTTTAAAAGAAGAAAGTCGCTTAACAACAATAAATGAAACAGCCAATGCCTTGGCAGCTGTCAAAGTCAGCAAACCCAAGCAATCTGTGCAGCGTGAAGAAAATAAAAAAAGGAAGAGCGATCATAAATCTACTACTGAATGCTACTACTGTCACAAAATTGGACATTCAATTAAATATTGTCGCAAGAGACTGCAGAAAATCAAGGACAATGAATCCGAGTCTAAAGATAAAAAACAGAATACAAGTGCCTTTTATGTGGATTCTGATTTTGACAATTCTGACCGTAAGAATCTATGGTTTCTGGATAGTGGCGCCTCCTGCCATATGACATTTAATAAGAACTGGTTTCATGAATTCGTGGAAACAAGCAATAATTTTATATCGCTCGCAGATCAAGGTTTACATGAGATCAAAGGCAAGGGCACAATTCTAATCAAAAGATTTGTCGACGGTGCCTGGCATGATGGCAGGCTTGAAAATGTTCTTTATGTGCCAACCATGAAAAAGAATTTATTCTCTGTAGGAGCGTGTACCAGAAAGAATTACACAGTGGTCTTCACTACTGATCATGTAAAAATTAGCCTTAACGATGACGTTCGAGCAGTGGGAATGATCCAGGACAACAATCTTTATAGGATGCTTTTCAAAGTAATCTCAACTTATGAAGCAAAGGACCCCGCAGAATCCTTATGGGAA
>NW_017256475.1:0-283 GCF_001594055.1 Mycetomoellerius zeteki
TATGGGAAATTACGAAACAGGTACCAAAAAATGACGAAGTCGAATGTTACAAACTTATTGTATCGGGATTATGTTTAAAAAAATGAAAAAAGTGTTATTTAATTATTAATTTAATTATTTAACCATTATCGATTTAATGTAATATCTGAACCCAAAAAATACTTTTACTCACTGCTTCTTCTGTTTAAACCGCGGAGAGAGTGAACACAAAGGTGCATACGAAACTTACACGGATGTCTTTAAGAATTCAGCGTCTGCTTTGACGAAGGCAATGAAATATCAC
>NW_017256476.1:0-255 GCF_001594055.1 Mycetomoellerius zeteki
CGTATAAAATAAAAAACGATTAATAAAACCGGTCTACCCTAATTATGGCGTTAGTATGTATATAAACGTTAGTGTGTATATGTGTTCTAACATATATAAACGGATAACACAATTACTGTTTTATAATGTCCCAGTTTTTTACATAATCATTAGATGAAATTTATTCACATGCCCGAACTTCCATGAGCGCTAGTAAAATTATGAATAGAATAATTAAAATTCTACATAAAATCTTATTGTAATTATTTACCTGTT
>NW_017256476.1:265-556 GCF_001594055.1 Mycetomoellerius zeteki
CATCGAGATTATAATTGGACAATTTGTGAAGAATTGTTACTGTCTCGTTTATCTGAAATCGTTTTAAAACAATATGAAAGTTTTTAATAAAATTGAAAATTTTACACCCAAAAAGTTGTGACAGGTTTGAAATCCAACTTCGATATTTGTAATTGTAATATTGCAAAATTGTTACTTGTGCTTATAATACTAATTATAAATAATTAGTAATTTTAATTTTACTCTACCTTATAGTAAACAATTTGACAGACATAGTTTAATATCGGAAAGGCGCGATCCTCGATCTCGCTA
>NW_017256477.1:0-1081 GCF_001594055.1 Mycetomoellerius zeteki
GTCCGCGCTTAGAAAGTTAGGTTGTTACACATTGTATTGTTGAATTTGCCAACATGATACTCTTCATGCACCAAAACGTTCATGAAACATATACGCCAACGCAATGGAGTAATAATGAATCTTGTGAGAGATGTGGTTTTAGCAAATAAGCAAATTCGTATACTAGCACCAGGTTGCGAATTGCGCGTGATCTTAATATCATACCAAGATGCATAAAACAATAAAAAAACAGTCTAGAATCCTTTCAAAGAACACACAACGTTAAAGTTTTTTCCTCAAGAGTTATCTCGTCGAAAAAAATTTTGTGTTTGGATCTCAGACCAAATAATTTTAATACTTTAATAATAAGCCATTTGCATTTAAAAGCCTGCAAATGATGACTTTCTGAAAAGAATCTTAAGAACACAAAAATGCACTTTTTGGAGTGACATTATTATTAATCGCCATAATGAATACCATTATTCGGTCGAAAATTGCCAGAAAGAAACACAAATCAAGGGACAATGTAATGTTAACGTTTGAATGGGAATTTTGGACAGTGTAATTACACTGTCCAAAAAATTACCGGATCACACCTTTTTCAAAAGATATCGATATCACAGCACAAGTTTATTCAAAGATCTTGAAAGAAACATTGCCAAATTTGATACACGATGTTCCATGAAACATACTACTATCAAATGTTGTATACCAGCAAGAAGGTCATGCAGCCCATATTTTTGTTCTCGCTTGTGCATTTGAATAATCGATTTTCGCTCAGATAAATAGGCATTCACAACGATTTCCGTGAATGGCCATTGCGATCACCTAGGGTTACATACGAGATCAGGTGTACCAGACACTGCCACGCAATCGAGAAGACTTAATACAGAGAATACAGTCGAATAAGAAGCAAGTCGTAACATTACACCTGCAATATTACATAAAGTACGACAAAGCTTCATGCAGAGAGTTGCAGTATGTTTAGAAGTGTCGGGTGGATATTTTGAACACCTCTTGTAAACTATTATTAAGGGGGAATATCACCTTGTGTTCCGAAAAAGTAGGGTCATGTTTCGGAACGTATTATGAAAGAATGAAA
>NW_017256478.1:0-762 GCF_001594055.1 Mycetomoellerius zeteki
AACGCGGCCGTGCGCTCTTCGTGAGCAAGTTCAATCTGTTTTATTCGACGCTCCTTTTCCTGCATTGCTTTCTCGATTTGTTCAAGCTCGAATTGACGAGCGGCAAGGTCCCTAGTTTCGGCATCTTGGGTACCGGTAGACTTTTTATTGCGAGTTTCCATAATTTATTATTTAATTATTATTCTTTTGCAGCAGACTTGGGAGAGGAAGGTGAGGGAAGGTAGTCAACGGGTTCGTTGCCGAAGAGTTCCTTTATTTTATAAGCAAGCCTGCGGGGATCGTTTTTCGATATGCTTTTATAATTAATAATTGCAACTTCAAATTCAATTAATTCTAGTGAGTATTTACTGTTGTCAGGTGAGTCTGTCGTATCGTTCCTTATGAGTTTAGCTAATTCTGACAATATTAATGTAGGATCTTTATTTGTTTGATATGCGTTCTTTAATTGGTATCGTAAACGTTTTTCTTTCAATCTCCGTCCACCTTTAGTCAGCATGTGTGTAAGATTGTGTACTCGAGTTCCACAGACGGGGGCCACACTCTTCGTCAGCGACAGTCTGCAGTTCTCTGGATGTGTATCGTGCAATGTGCGAGTGATACGTGTAATGCCAAGAGACAATTTCGGGCGGGGGCCACACTCTTCGTCAGCGACAATCCTCAAAGCCGGTATGCGTGTGTGTGTATGTACTGTATCTCAATATATTACCTTAACGTATCCCAATATTTTATTTTAGCGTATCCCACCTATGTGGTTGCTACGAT
>NW_017256479.1:0-2488 GCF_001594055.1 Mycetomoellerius zeteki
ATCAATAATCATAATTAATATTTTAGGTTAAAAAATATACCTCCACCATGTTCAATCAGAAATTTCATCAGTCATCGACTAAATTAGTTGATGGATCTGATGGATATGCGATGATTCCAACGCTATAAATAAAAACACATTGATGTATTTAATTGATGAATAAAAGAACTCTGATGCATTTGCGCTTCATGCGATTGATCAATCGAATTAAAAAACTCACCCAAGCTTACAAAGCTTTCCGTCGACTGTGTCTCTTAAAAGAAAAGCAGCCTAGGTCTATTGTTCCTATAACCATTGAAATTTCGGAAAATGTAGAAAGGTAAAGAATGTAAAGAAATACATAAATATAAAAGAATCTCTTAAATGAAAAAAATTTGCAATTGATCATCCATAGAAAGAGTCGTCTTCGTTCTGTAAAGTAAATCCCGTCTGGCCATAGGCGTCGACTACTTTTTGCCCCCCCAATAATTTTATTGGTGGAGCAATGCCTCCTCAATAATTTTTACCTTTTGGTTTTTTAATAAACGGTGTTTTAACAATTGCAAATAATTTCTGCGATCAAAACTGTGAGAAAATATCGGCCACATGACATATGTTATACATAACGTTAACGCGACGAATTAAAAGTGATGATGCTCGCGCTGGTACGTCTACTGTCGTAGGCCGGAATCAGACTAGGAATTTGGCCCCCCCAATATTTCGCAAGTCAGCGCCTATGCTTGTGGTCATCTAAACTTCAGGAAATCGCTTGATTGTTGAAGAAAAGGAGCAATATAAAGGAAAGAAAAAAGATTTATGGCTTTTGTCTTGAACCGTTGCATCCATCGTAGTCTTTTTACTTTCTCTTGCACGTTATTATTATATGAATATTACTAGACTATATATAGCCTTTAATAAACTTTTATAAATTTCTACATAAATTTATAAACATTCTCCGATAATTTTGACAATTTTTAACGATCAAAGACATGTTCTGACTATCTCAATAAACGAGAATAGATTGAAATGAATTAAAACGGATTCAGATTTTCAAACGTTGAAATGAACTCTTTTCAATTCCAGTACATTTTTATTTATTTATAGAAATTGCATGAACCACGTACTATACATTTCTATGCCTTCCAATATAAAAAAAATTTCAATTTTTTACGTGCATCATGAATATTACTCAATTCAAAATTCTGAATAAGAAATACCTCAGACAGCACACAATATTTTTGTGGTCTTAGATTGCATAGATCATAAACCTTTGTTATAAATATTATGAAATATTTATTGTAAATGTTATAGTAAATGCTATGAAAATACTTAATGAGACATTATAATCCAAGTAAAAAATACTTATTAGAAAAATTTATTTATATTTATCATAAATATTAAATAAAATATTTAGTCTATATTTTTCAATAATATTTCGAATAAAATAATTGTTAATATGGCTCAATTAGAATAAATCAATAAATAAAGCTTTGTATAAAATATGTATATGTGAAATATTTATACAGGGTGATTCGGAATAACCCAGGTATCCTTGAAAAGATGTATTCTTGACTTAATTCTAAGACGATTTTTCCTTTACGAAAATTTTATCTTTGTTTTCAAATTACAAGAGGAAATAGATAGCGTATCACGGGCCTCGAATGCATTCACGTTTATAAAAACACGTTTGTTCTCACCTTTTTCCTCTATCGCACTATCTCTTTGTCTTTCATACTTTAAATGTGCATATTTCGTTAAGTTATAAATTAGAATTATGAAATTGAAGTAAATATTGAACTCTTTGAGGATTGTCGGATTGTTATTAAGTATTGATAAAAATTGTTAGAGAAATGTCGTAATAGAGCGAAATTAGGCAATAATTACGAGCAATAAGCATTATAAAATCATTATTGATAAGCAAATTGATAATGCAAGTATTTCGATACATCGAATTCTAAGAGCGTTTCTCACAATTCGAGTTTGAATTAGTTGGACTTTTGAATATTCGACAATGTGAAACTTTCTACAAGAACTAAACTGATTTTGTAATACAATACTCTGCAGACTGAGAGGTTGCCCATCGAGGCTCTCTCTTTGGAGGCTACTGTCTGCAAAGTTAATGGGTCTCGCAGTGGAGATCCGAATCCTTTAGGCTTGAAGAAGAATTGTCGGCCATTTGATCCTTTAATATTGTATCAAACAATTTCTCTCTATCTTGGTTTAAATATATTTTTAAAATATTTTTTTTTCTATTTTTAATTATAATGTAGTGTCAAGACACAAACCCCTGAAAGCTATGCATTTTTATCAATCAGAGACGCCATATTGCTATTTAGTTACACTGAACTATTTTAGATGGCGCTGAAATCAACGACAAATTTTTTTTTCAAGAGGAGTTGACGTATCCTGCTACCTATAGCTGGTTCTACATTAGTCGCATCGCAGCGTCGCAAGCGTTGCGGTCCAATCAACATCAAGCTAGCTCGACTCTGATTGGATCATAACGCTT
>NW_017256479.1:2709-35749 GCF_001594055.1 Mycetomoellerius zeteki
GACGCTCTGCATCCAATCAGAAAACAGGATTCCGATAATACGAAGCAAAATTCATCGGAATCCTGTTTTCTGATTGGTTGCGGAGCGTCGTACGACGAAAATCGGATGCAGTGTGAATCCAGCATATGAATCCAGCATGTATCTATTGATGTCTACAAAGAACAGACCCATAAAATCATCTCATCTCGTCCTTCAAATCATCTATCTCTTATCTTGAACGAGAGGAGAGTGTAAATCAGTGCAGCTCTCAAATGAGAGTTGCAAAAGTATTATTTTCTAGGTGAAAATGAGAACCGACGAGGGACCGAGATGCACTTACATCCTTTCGATGTATTCCAAGGCATCCTCCGATTGATTCGTAAAGAATGAGATCCCTCAAAATCAGCTGTTGAATATCGCACGTGCTTTCTTTTATTTTGTCGAGTCAGCAAATCGCTTATCGTGACATCGAGTTTAATTGAATAATGAAAGAGCGTGATTCACCGTTTATTAACTAAGTATGACCAAGAAAAACAGCGTCGCCTGAAAGAAAGGGAAAGGAGAAGTCGAGACCTTGCAGAATTTTTTGACAGAAGATTGCTTCGGCAATACGAGATTCATTCCCAGAATCTTTAAAACAATTAAGGGAACGACAGTGAAGCGTAAGATGCACAGCAATAGAAGTGCTTGAACGCCTGCAACTATTAATAGATAAGATACATATGTTAGAACAAAAACTACAGAATAATTTCGTAAGTAGATAAAATTGAAGGACGATGTGATGCAATATTTATGAAACGCTCCGAATGTTCATATTCTAAATAAAATATTTAATTCATATTTATATATTCTTTGTTAATCTTAGATTTTGTTTTTGTGCTTCCATTATTATTTTTCACAGAATTGTTGACATAATTTTTTTTTTAAATCTGCTTTAGTATCTACTAAATTTTTCCTTAATGTTTTTTTCAATAACATTATGTTTTCTTTTTCTTATTGTACATAGATATTTATTACTAATTAGATATATGTTCTAACACAATTTATATTACGATTATATTCTTATCTGTGAAAATATTATTTTACATGCATATACGTACTCAACATACATACATTATCATGTATATAATTACATTTTATCTTGTGACTTTTAAGTGTATAATTATACTTTGTCCGTGTGACTTTTAGTTCATAATATATAATTTACTTAGCATAGATATTTTTATTTGTTTAATTTTTATAAAATGATATAGAAATATCTAATGTAATTACAAAATGAAGATGAATCACTTATTTGTATATTTGTGAAAAATACAAATAGGATATTAATTATTTTACCAAATATATACAAGCTATATAAGAAATGTGCGAAATGAAAAATGTGCATTTTTTATAAAAATTTTATAAAAATTGACTTTTAAAAAATATTTATTTTTATTCTTTCTCATTAAAGATAATTTCTGAAAACTTAATCAGCTGTCAACAACATTCAATTGGTTATCTCTTATCAAGAGGCACTGTAATATCTCCTATCATATACACTGCAGTACATCTTAAGTTTCATTAGCACCAACATTAAAACATTGAGTTTTCTGTTTAATTTGTCCTAATAATTATTATTTAAAAGTACTTTTATTAAACTGTGTATATAAAGAGAGTTGCTAATCTTAAAATATAAACTTAGTGTATTTTGTCAATATTATATTCTATTTTGTATTTTTTATTATGTATATAATTAGCATTATTATTATACTAACCTCAACTCAATATAAATGCAGAGACTTAAATATACCTTTATATTTCGTTATGGATAGAATTATGTGCAATATAATTTTAATATAAACATTCAATTACGTATTTCTCTTTATTTATGTAATAGGTTGGTGGTTTGTGTTGTACGTTGATGCTTTGTAAGGGTACTGAAATTTGTATCATTGAAATTTGTACAACAAATTTTCAATCCTTTAAATGTAAAAGAAGATAGTACAAAACATTTTTTTAATGGATCGTTTTAAGAAATTTTTTATCAAAAGGTAATTTTATTAAAATTTTTTATTATTGATTATTAGACATATTAATGTTACAAATAAAGTAGTATTTATTATGAAATAGTAGTACTTATAATATTAAGTAAAGCCAGAATAATTTTATTAACTAAAAATACATATCTTAAAGTATTCCACCATTAAATATAGAATATCTAATGTATTTTTTGTACAGATGCATATATATGTACAAACATAGGATATTGATTTTTTTAGACAAACTGAACTACCTATTGATGATTTAGAGACTGAACTTGAAAGAAAAGAACGATGGAGGAGTGTCTATATGATTTATTTTACTATGTTCTTGATGTCACTTGGCTTCAGTATTATACTTACCGGAGTTTGGCCATATTTAGGCAAGGTGTGTAGTATACATGACTAACAAGGGAAGTTTCACAACTATCCGGAACGGATTTTATTCTCCATGGAAAAAAATTTTTTTTCTTTACAACATTCAAATACTCTTGAAACCGTACTTTTGTTTAAAAAATTTTTTCCATCTTTTATACTTCCAACGGGTATTTGGCTCGAAATAGAAAATACCATTTTTTTTTTCGAAGGGGTGTTTCACCCCTTAAACATGAGTTAGCGCACGTATAAAAAAATGTGTCTCTCTTAGATTTTCGTGTTTAACAACATATTCATGGAGAATCAAATCGGTTCCGGACAGTTGTGAAACTTCCCTTGTAAAATATGTATTGATAATAAAGTTACAAGAAAATTACAATTATATATATTTAAATATATATGTTTTAGTTGGACCCTACTGCAGGAAAAGAATTTATGGGTTACGTAGTGGCAGCTAATCCACTTGGACAAATGTTGTTTTCACCTTTGGTAGGTTGGTGGGGCAATAAAAGAGGATCAGTAAGATTGCCGCTTTTAGTAACTTCAGCATTGTTTACTATCTCATCAGCAGCATATAGTATTCTTGAAGTCATACCTGGTGATAAAAAGAATTACATGCTTATTGCCAGATTTTTCGTTGGCGTTAGTTCTGGTAAGTTCTTTTCTAATTTTTATATCATATTAATTTAACACTTACATATTTAAGATATTTTGATTTTGAATTAGTTGTAAACATATTTCATATCTTGCAGCTAATATTGCAGTAGCAAGATCTTATCTATCTGCAGCCACAAAACTTTCAGAACGCACACATGCAGTTTCTATGGTATCCCTAGCACAGGTAATTTTTTATTATTGTATTTTTATGTTGAAAGATGTAATGGATCAAAAAGTTATATTGTAGTTTTTTAAAATGTTGTATTTATTAATTTAATAATGATGACAGTAAAATAATTTAATATCTTGCTAAAAATTTATATATTTTTATAAAGAATATAATTAAATAAATGTATTGATTGAATACATGTGAAAAAAGCAATACATTTAGGTCCTAGGTTTTGTGGTGGGTCCTGGTTTGCAGGCTGCTGTAACACCTCTTGGAGATCATGGTGTAACATTTTTGATGCTACCTTTAAACATGTACACAGCAGCTGGTTGGATTAATGTAATAATGGGAATTTTTAATTTTACCTTTTTATTACCATGGAATTTTAAGGAGCATAAAATTGCAATAAGAGAAGCTATGCGTGATGAAGGTAAAGCTACAGGTATGTAATAATATTCTGTTATACTAATCTTTATGTTTGATATTGGGTATGGGAATAAGTTTCCGCCCTTTCTTAATGAAAAAGATGTATTTATTTAAACAAAACAATACAAAGTGAGTTCATTTAAAGTATGCTCCATCGGAAGCGACAACTTTCTCCCACCTTTCAGGTAATAAACGGATTCCTCGAAGGAAGAAATCTCTTTTGAAGCGATCCATTCATCAAGCCATTTTTTAATACCTTCATAAGAATTGAATCGCTCTCCAGAATGGGCTGACTGCATAGATCGGAACAATTGGAAATCTGAAGCAATGTCCAGCGAATACGGCGGGTGGGATAGAATTTCCCACTTCACTCCTAAGTATTTTTTAACCGGTTTTGCAACGTGTGGCCTAGCGTTGTCATGTAGCAGAATCAGCTTGTCATGCCTATTGTCCCATTCGTTTTTCTTTCAAAGCTTGGTTCAAACGTATCAATTGTAGTCAATAACGATTGTCAGTGATGGTTTCTTCGAGTAAGATAGTTGCTTGCAATTCTGCATCTTCAAATTTTTTCGGTGCACCTTCGCGTTCTTTGTCACGCACGTCGAAATCACCATTGTTGAATCGCCGAAATCATTCTTTATAAGTAATATTCAATGGAGCATGCTCACCGTAAATATCTACGAGCAAACAATGTGTTTCCGCAGCACTTTTCTTTAAAATGAAATAATGGAGTAAAACTTCCTGCAAACATTGCTTTTTTGGAATAAATTCCAATATTTTCCAAAAAAGTTACTCTTGTTTACGCTTCGAACAAATGTCAACTACTAGGCTCAAAAGCTTGAACACACACCTTTATATATACAAATACATGTATTGCCATTTTATCAAACACACAAACAGTGCTACTAACGACATGTAACTACAATGGGCGGAAACTTATTTCCATACCCAATATAATTAAAAAAAATTTTAATAATTCATAAAAATTTATTATAATGAATTATATATATATATATATATATAATAATAGAATTTATTGCATTTGCAGAAAAAGAAACATGGAAAGCTATAAAACCGGACTATTTGGCTTCATGGACTTTAATTTGTGGATTCTTTGTTTTGGTTTTTAATTTTGTTCTTCTTGAGACGTAAGTGCATTTATTTTCTGATATTTGTTCAAAAGTAGAATTAAAGATACAATTGAAAATAAATAAAATAAGAGAAAAAATAGCTGAAAATTTATGATATTTTATTTAAGAAGGCAAAACTAAAAACTTGATTTAAAAGCTTTATTATAAACTTGTTGTAAAATAATGTTAAAATTAAGATCATCGATTGAAATCTTAGTTTATCAAATAAAAAGTTTTAGTTAACAAATATATGTCATCTTTCTTCATATAGTCTTGGTACTTCTCTTACCATGGATCAATTTGCTTGGACTAAAAAGGAAGCGCTATATTATATGGGAATTCTAATGAGCGTTGGAGCTGTGATAGCCTGTATTACATTTACTATGATTGGACCACTTTGTAAAAAGTAATTATATGATGAAATTACAATCTCTTTAAAATAAATAGTTAATACTTGTACGTAAGAATTTATTATTTTATCGTTTTTATATATAACGTTTATATGACTTATAAGTAGATAATATCTTTCACTTTATATATGCTATTAAATAAAGTATGTACTTCTTTTTAGATTTGCAGAACGTAAAGTAATGTTATGGGGTGGATTCTTCTTTATGATAATTGGACGAGTACTATGTATCCCATGGGGTCCGGATCCTCCTATAACTGTAGATTTTGGACGTGAGTATTTCTCTACTAACTAAAAAATATTTTTAAAACTGTATATTTTTATACTTAGTATAGATTTCTTTATGCATATTATATGACAGTTTTATAATGGAAGTGCTTCAATATCTTGTAGCATATAATAATATCACGACAGATGCCAATGGTACAGAAATCGTAGGATGCCCTATTACTCAAGAATGGTGCCTATATACTCCGCAAATCACGATTACTCAATTTTTGATTGGTTACGCCTTTACATCTATAGGTTATCCTATAGGAGTTACTTTGATGCAAACTATATTTAGCAAAATTCTCGGCCCGCGTCCACAAGGAGTGTGGATGGGTTTAATGACAGGTGCGGGTTGTGCGTCTCGCGTTTTAGGTCCGGTATTTGTAGGCTTCATTTATACTCGCTTAGGAACATATCATACTTTTGGTATCACTGGCGTAATGCTAATCGTTTCCATGTTGTGGTTACAACTTGTAAATAAACGTTTAATTGCACCAGAGCTAAAGAAAGTCAACGAAGTGCAGAACAAACAAGGAAAAGATGCCGAAATTCCATTAGTTCATTTAAAATCTGATAATACTCAAACATTGCGTGAAGCTGTATAGTTAACGGAACATCAGTTCGTGATTGTGATAATTCAAGCTGTGTCTTGGCGGAAAAAATTATCTTTTTGTGCAATATGCGGTAAATTTTACATAAACATTACAAACGGTATTTAGATAACACTGCAAATTAATTTATATTTTTTATAAATGTGTATACAGATTACTATTACATTCTTAAAATATATAGATATTTTATAAAAATTTTATACAGTTACATGCTAAATATGATCAAAAAATAGATGCCGTACTCAGAATAATTATAAATATAACAATTCTATGACAATAATAATTAAGAAATCGTTCATAAATTGCTCAAAACTTTCTAGTGACACAATTTGTTCCAAATTTTATTAAATTTTTTATGTAAATTTAAATTGACTAATGTTATATTAATTATATCATATAATATTACAATATGATAATGATTAATTATATGACATTAAATATTAATGAGACTTGGATTATGAAGATAATGAAGACTTGCCATATAGATAATACAAATGGTATTCGTGAACTATTCTTCCAGTGTTTTTTGCTTGAAGGGAAGTTATAATTTTGAAATATTGCACAATTATTAATATGAAGATTATATTTTTAAAACTAAAGTGCTTAATATTTTTAAGGAGAATAGCACGTATGCATATATAGATAAATACTAACATAAAAATTATAAGTTTCATATACACTGAAATCTAATCCTCCAGCATATTTATTAGATTTTTATTGCAAAACAGAAAATAACACAAAAAGTCTAATCTGTACTCTATATGCATTTTTATATACTTATGCTCTTTTATAGATATTAAAATTACGTTTATCATTTTTGAAGATTAAAATTTATACTATGATTATATCTAAGGATTCGAATAATGTACAAATTCATAATAGAATAGCATATAAGAGCGCCATTATATTTCCTGAAATGTAGACTTATCCTTTTTAGCTGCATTTCTTACGATTCATCTTTCTTTTTTTTCTTTTCACGTTAGAGACAAAAAGGAAAGACGAACTATGCAAAGTTCAGCTAAAAAGAACAGAGTTTAAGAAAATAATATTATATATACAAATGTATTAGATCGTAGTAAATAGCAGGTGATATGAAATTTGAATGTATACTAAGCAATTATCAAAGACTTAATAACGAATTGAATTCTTTTTTAAAAGTATTTTGTTACTAGTATAATAATCATTTTTGTTCAAAATATATTTAGATGTTGGAATGTTCATGAGATTATAACATTTATAAATTGTATATTATGTTAATTGCTTACATAAGTTTAACATAAATGCAACATAAATCAATGCAAGAGTGTAAAAGAGGAGGTACAGTCTACTTTTTACTTTTTCGTGTAGCTTGAAGAGCAAAGACTGACCTAACTAAAATTTTATAAAATTGTTTTACATTAAAAAATAAATAGTTGATATTACAGCAATAGATATTACTGCTAACTACTTTTTAATTTTTTAATAAATATTTCAAAGACAATACTGTAAAAAATTGTGATTTAATAATTCACATTTATCTTTAAAAAATCATAATTAAATATATTGATTTTGACATTATATTATAAAAAGAAATTCGAGCTATATATATTTTCAAAGTGCAAAATCATAAATACATAAATCAATGCTTAATATTTTAAAATGCAATATTTTAAGATAATATATAGGTAACACTAAAAATTTTTACAAGACGACATGTTCAAATGTTTCATGCAAATTTTTTTTGTACTCGATAATTAATAATAAATATTTAGATTGTCAAAAAATTGTTAACATTGCAGAAGCGGCAATCAAAAGTTAATATCTGGTTGTAAGTCTGGTACAATATTTTCATTACATAAGAAAAGTATATAAAATTGAAAGATTAATATATTTCTTGTGAAATAGTGAAGAATTATTTCATTTATATATATGCATTTATGGAAATTTTCAGTGTTGCCTACATATACAAAGATATATTTTTCTAATATTTGTACACTGAAAATATTTAAATATGTTTAATGGAAAATGAAACTGTATGTGGTATTTACATTACTATATTTTATAACTAATAAGAATAAAGTGACGAATATAAAGTTATAATATATAAATAATTTCTATTGCCTTTCTTTGTAAATACTAATTTTTTTCTAATTTATTTTAGTAATAACGAAAATTGTTAGAATACACTAATATATAAATTTCTCAATACTTGATACAGAAAGATAAATTAAACTGGTTGTCAAATATTAAATTTGTATTTTTATTTCTCTAATTATAGTAGAAATTATTTGACTATCTTTTCTTACATTCTTCTTATATATTCATAACATACGTGAATACAATAAAATCTTTAATACTAAAAAAAGCTGTCGTCAAAAAATGACACATTATATAAACATATAGATTCTCATAAATGCTGTGCTATCACTTATAAATTCTAATGATACGATAAGAGTGCATGGTTACTATGGATTATAAAAATGATTAATACATGTCTTTTCTTAACATGAATTGTAGAAATGCGGATTATTCATACAAATAGTCATAGAATTATAATTAATCTTTCTTCTTTGGTTTCTTAGGATTACGCGATCGCGATTTTGCTTTGCAAAGTGGGCAAATTGGTGCATTCCTATGAATTTGTTGATGGCACGAAAGGCAAGACTTCATAGGCGGCGGTTGTTGCCTGTAAAGCAATAGAGATATCGTATTACAAAATTGGTAACAGTTAATGTTTTCACTTTTACATAAAAAATATAATAAAGGGATGAGATATACCAGTGGTACCTGAATGTTGGAGCAGGCGGCCCTGGGGCTGGCGGTAATGGTCTAGGCTCTGGTTTACTCGGCCCTTGAAGGGGTTGCGGAGCTAGGAAAGGTGTAGAACCACCTGGATGCCCAGGATGGTGTAGTCCAAGTGGTGGTAACAAGTCATCACCTCGTACTTCTACTCTCCATTCCGCTTTTTGCATTGGACGTTCAAAGTAACTATGAACAAACCGTCTACACAATAAAAGTTTGACTCAGCTCAGTCCGTAATGTCAATTTCCACATATTGACTGATATTACATGCAATTTCTCTTACTGCTGATCTTCAACAGCTTCGTGATAGTATAGATACTTACTCAGGGGAGATAAGATCTGACTCAGTCTCGTACAACTCTGGTAACCTCTCCAAACCCAAGAATTCCCTGCGCATACGATCAATGTCGTGTTTCAGTGGTTGATAATCATTGTTATGAATTAGTTTAGCAGTTTCCCTCGCCCTGTTACGTGCTTCTTCTGCTTGCTTGATCACTGATTCCATCTAGTCAAGAATAAACTTTATTATTATGATTCCATATAGTTCCAATGTATTCCATACAATTATATTTTGATTGTATTTCAAAATTTATTACCGTAAGGTCTATTCTTTTTAGCTGAATTTTTTGCATAGGTCATTTTTCTCTTTTTTTATATTTGAGAGGTGAAGAGAAAAGATAAACTATGCAAGAAATTCAGCTAAAAAGAACAAATCTAGTAATGAAACTGTCTTGAAGTATAGACTTTCAATTGGTGCGTTCGGGAAGACGCTATTAGCGCTACTTCTGTCATTCTATCTTCCTTGTTTATTAGATGTAAAACAAGAAAAGACACAAATAGCGTTAATAGCGTCTCCCCGAACGTACCTAATATATAACATCCTGTATAGTACATGTAATATAAACTACAAATTTTCAACCGACAATAAATTTTAGAATATAGTCTCTATCTTGGGGTCTGTTTTCTATTTCTGCACTAGAACTTTGTTTTACTTCAGCTAAATATCAAATATATACCTATTTCACTTTAAATTCCAAAAGTGTATGTTAGCTCAGCTATAAAAAACAGACCTTTGCTTGCAGAAACAAAAACCAAACAATGCAATTCACCGCATTGATGTCTGCATGTATCTGACGTAATTCCTCTACATGTGCCATTTTCTCTTGCATCAGCAAGTCCATCTCCTGCTTGTATTCTAATAAACATTTCTCCTCCTGTTCGGTCTGTTCCACCTCTTGCAATATTCTCTGTTTCAGTTTCTCCAATTGAAGGGTCTTTGACCTGTGAGGAGCACAACAAAATGAAACACCCAGTCAAATAAATTTCTTATGCAATGTATGAAAGGACAAGAGTCAAACGAGACTGCGTCCTCATACCTAATGTCTTTTAGAGCTTCCAGCTTCGCAAAAATCACCGCCGTTTCGGACGCCGACATGCCGGAGGTTAATCCTCGTTATTTACGATTGCTTGGAGCTCACGGAATTTCAACAACGATTTCCACTAAACTGGAGTTCGACTACTGCATATTCAATATCGGAGCGATTAACGCGATTAACGAGAAACAAAAAAACGCGTTTCACAGGAAGGGAATTACTCCGGGAGTTACGCGAGATTAAAGGGACTCCGTGAACCGGGACTTTGGCGAAGCTGTTTGACAAAATTATCAAACAGCAGTCGCGAGAGCACAGCGGACTCGGTTCATCAATCGCTTTTTTTTTCTTTTCACCCGCGTAAGATAGCGAACTTGAAATCTATGCAACGAGATAAACGCGACGCGCCATCTGGGATGCTGAGGCTCGTAATCTCGACAGGCGCTCCAATTCAATTTCCCATGACTTTTTTCTCGCGTTCTGTAGTCTTTGGATGATCCGCGATTCGCGTCAAAATTCACAATGTAATTTCATTTAATTCCATAGAATATTTCGAAGATCGGAAAATTGCACACGTGTGCACATATACGGCAAAACGTGCGGCTTATGAAATCGTAAATAAAACCCCATCTTGAAATTTAACAAATACATAAATATAAAACGCGCAGAATAAGTTTAAGATATGTTTCATTTATTTCTTGAGAATTTTCGCCTCTTTGTTGAGCCGAACACGTTTCATTCATACACCTACATTTAAGGCTTATAAACAATTAATTAGTGATTACCCAGAGAGCACAAAGTCTTCTAAAAGATGACTTAATTGTTATAAAGATATCTTTTAGTGAAAGCATATAGTCGACGAAAAGATGACTAAAAGACGACAGATATCGCACTGATAGTTATCTTATAGCCTTATCCATATGATAACTAAAAAATGAAATTGCATGACTGACAATATACATCCCATTTCTAGGGACGGAGTTCATAGTCCGGTCTTAATCTCAAGCAATGTCTTAAGACGCTAATACGACCTTCTGATTAGTTCATGACACCTCAAGGCTGAACTTAAGACGGTCTTGAATATAAGATTTGACTATGGCTGCGGTCCACTTGACGCTACAAACGCTTCGAAGCGTTTGTAGCGTCAAGTGGACCGCAGCCTATGAATACCGGTCCCTGATTGGTTCATGCACTAGCTTAAAACCATTTCGAATCTTGAACACCGTCTATGGATTCCGTCGTAGGTTCTGCAATGTTTGCCATGTCCTATGTGCAAGAGCCATTTATTTTTCATCATAGTTCTCCCTGTGGGGGAATTTAAAAAAAAATATTTCATTAGTGTGTTCATTAGATAACATGAGTGAAATTTTTCATAACCCCAGTGAGAAATGACAGTGGAATCGATGTTGATTCGACGTCGAAATCATCGAATCAACGTCAAATTGACGTCGATTCCATTGTCATTTCTCATTTTGAATAGAGTTTTAAATCATGAGTCTTAAGAAATGAACGAATTCATAATCGATTATTCTCCTCGAATTCGATTGTAATTAGTTAATTTTTTACGACTTATGACTTAAAACATCTATTGTAGATCCGGACTAATGCTGCACCTTTTATTCTATCTTGTATGATTTTCAAACACGAGAAACTGAACTTCACCACGTCCGTCTGATGGCGATCCCGCGTACTGCTCGCGAATGAGTGATAAAAAATACCAAAATAACGGAAAGATACATATCTTTTTCATATTGTCTTTTCGGCAATACGAAAAGATACCTTTTAATTGACTTTTTACTTTCCGAAAATGACAACCGTAGAAAGATGACAAAAAGATGTCTTTCTGGTTGTCATTTTCGGAAAGCAAAAAGTCAATTAAAAAGTATCTTTTCGTATTGCCGAAAAGACAATACGAAAAAGATATATATCTTTCCGTTATTTTGGTATTTTTCATCACTCATTCGCGAGCAGTACGCGGGATCGCCATCAGACGAACGTGGTGAAGTTCAGTTTCTCGTGTTTGAAAATCATACAAGATAGAATAAAAGGTGCAGCATTAGTCCGGATCTACAATAGATGTTTTAAATCATAAGTCGTAAGAAATTAACTAATTACAATCGAATTCGAGGAGAATAATCGATTATGAATTCGTTCATTTTTTAAGACTCGTGATTTAAAACTCTATTCACAGTGAGAAATGACAATGGAATCGACGTCGATTTGACGTACGATAACATCATTAACGTCTATGTTAATTATTCATTTCTATCAATTTAGATTAACTTTATTCTCGATTTAACTAATTATTTTACATCTTTTTTTTATTTATAAAAATTAGGAATAATAAACTAAAAAAAATCAGAAAAAGATAAAAAGTAAGTAAAACCAAAATTAAAGTTAATCTTATACACTGGTTGAAATGAACGTTTAATTAGATATACGATTCCATGTTTAATTATGTTCGATTTATATAATGAAAATCGCGTACAGTATACATAATTACTTCATTTATTTAAGAATCGAACGGTTATATATTTAGCACAAACGCAAGAGACATGAATAATAATGTACCATTGATCCCTATTTAACCCTGGAATAGAGCGAGTGACGTAGCACGTTACCTAACTTTCTTTAAAGTTTCGCTCCGATAAAATATTCATAACTCAGCTCTAGCAATTATATTATCTCTCGATATTGCATAATTTTAAGCCGAACGAACAACGCGTTTCTGTCAAGTAAAAATGATTCCATTTTATTTTATTTATGGGAAATATAATAGTTAATAAATAATTAAAATGTACGTTGATGTTTTATTTGCACAAATAATGTCAGGGGGCTTATTCTTGAAAAAAAAGTGAAAATTACAAAAGTAAGCAAATTCATGGTGTTGATTAATAAAGTTATAAATATTCGTTCATTTTTATAATTTTACTTTGTTTCAAGAATTCAAGAACTGTAATAAAATCCTCAGTTTCTTTTCTTTTAATTTCCCTCCCCCATTTTTACGAATTTTCTGTCTTCTTTATCTTCCGCCAGTACCTTATCGATAACGGTAAACGTTGTAAGTTTTCAGGAAACGAAAGTGGACGTAGATGGCTCCACGTGCACCATTCTTCGATACAATTCGTGAGATTGCAGATTTCAATTGATTCTGCGAAATCGATCGTTGAATAGAAAATCGTCACGATTCAACGAACAGAAGCATGCGGATCACAGAGCTGGAAAGAAGGGAACGAATAGTGAAGGGTATGACCGAAACAAGCATGCAAGAAACCCTCATAAATCTCCGCTCCCCCTCGATTTTGCCCAGGGTGCGTCCCTCGGAGATTCCGTTTTCAAGCGAGCGCGGTCAGGTGCGCGCGCGCGCACGCGCACTTGCTCGAAGATTGCGCATGCGCGGTGCGTCAGGCCCTGGAGGGGCGTAGAAAGGAGGCCATATTGTACAGTTAAATTGAAAGAACGAAAATAATTGTATCGCCGTTGGCCGATCGCTCGCGCTCGCACTGCCATCGGTACCCCCGATCTTCCGTTCCTCCGTTATCGTTCGCGTGCGACGGCGAATCCCTTTGTCAGCGCTTTGCGTCGCTCGTTCACGTCCGCGGCGGAGCCAAGAGAAGCGAGAGAGCTACGAGCACACACACGGGAGCCAATCGGCGGCTCCTCGGCCTTCTCTGCCCTTTGTATATAAGCCATACGTCGTCGCAGTAGCGCGGTTCCAATCCCCCGGGGGTAACCGACGTCGGTTCGCTGAGAAGTGCTTGTTGCTTGCTGCGGTCAAGATGGGCACTCGGGACGACGAGTACGATTATTTATTTAAAGGTATGTGTGACTAATTTTTTTTTTTCATACTCGGAAGATGATCCCCATCATGACTTTCGTTCTGCGATCGACGGGTATCGTTCCCATTTTCGCCGCGGCGACGACGTACGTCACGTCAAACGTCACCTCGTGAACGACGACCGACCGCGGTCGCCCGTCCGTGGCGAAACGCGCGCGCGATGACATCAGAAACGATGACCCACCATCGCGGCTATGTCCCGCGGAGAGAGCGTCCCGTCGTGATTCCTCGGGGCGACTTCCTGGTCGACGGCTTCGCCGATTTCGGACCTTCTCTAGATATCCCTCTCCCACCTTTCCTCCTGCCTTCTCTTCCTCGCCCCTAACTCGGCTGTTCTTTCCCCGCGCCGTGAAAAACGCCCGCGATTTATACATTACATATGTAATTGGGCGCGATATAGACACGTATCGAATACGTGCGATGGTGTTGTATCCGTTGTCCGTCGTGCGGGTATATACACGCGTGAATCCATGTGCGTGTGACATGTTTGAAATTTCTTTCGGCCTTGTCATTCCGCATCATCTGCACTTTCCTAGAACAGAAGGAGAGACAGAGAAAGAGCGAGAGAAGGGGAGGGGGAAAGAGAAAGAGAGCAAAGATACTAGAAACGTTATCGCTCGTCAGCTGGTTGTATCCATCTAAGGACCCAGACACAATGAAAAGCACAAGTAATGGAAACAGGGAATATCACACAGATAATAAACTTTGACCTATCAAATACCATGTATTAATGTGTAGCAATTTCTGGTAGGTTGAAATCTATGTGTTATTCCCTTTCTCTACTATCTGTGATTATTGTTTCTGAGTCTTTATTTTCTATTGATTTTTTAAGACAGTTAACATTAACTCCACGCCTATGGGTTTAGAAGTTTGTAGAACCATTCGTTATTTAGTATTGCTATTTTATTGGTGCTTCCATCAATTTGGTCGATCTTGACCCTTGACTTAATATATAATAGGATATAATGTCATATATTGTATTTGGTCACTGTCACTGTCGTGATCTGAATACACTGGTCATAGAAGGCAGATAAGTTGGATTAATTCTACTTCTTTTTGTTATTCAAACTTTTTTTTAATAATCACGATTTATATGCAAAAAAATCGATTTTATGGAGTTGATTTTAAAGATGAGAATTCTATATTCTGATATTTTCTATATCAATAACTATTTTAATGTGTTGAAATAATTAAATGTTTAATAATTTTAGCTTTAGATAAATGAGTAAATATGTATAATATAATGTATGGTATACATCATGTTTATATTTCTTACTTTGAGAAAGCAAATGTAGAATGAGAGAGACCAATGAGATCCCCGCCATGCCTTCTCTTCCATGCTTTATGTTTGAATAGCAATTTATAGAAAGAATAGTCATACACATATTATATGCACGCTTTACATGATCATGATGTGTCACTGATTTACTGATACCTCTGATACAACTTTTTTAGTAGTTTCATATAATTTTTTCAAATAAAGATTTCTGTGCAATGTTTATGATTTTTACGACTACTTAATGTTTGCGTTTATTATTCAATGGTTCTTTATTTTATGCAATGATAAATTTTATTTCATAATATATAGTTTTTATGTAAGAAAGATTGTTAAGCAAAAATTGTTTCAAATATCTCAAAATATAATATATAAAATATAATATATTTTTTCATTTTTTGTACTATAAAATTTATATTTAATCATACATTTTAAGATAATAGGAAACACTAAAAAATTCCTAATTGTCATTATCTTTAGGTAATAATCATAGTAATTATACCTATAATCTCTTAATATTTTAAAGCAATTGCAATCAAGCAATTACATATAAGTAGTTGATATTGCTAAGATGAGAGAAATAAAAATACAACTATAAAACTATTTATTACAAAATGTTTCAATGGTTCAATGAATCTGTCAATCTCATAAAACTTAATCGTTACAAAATATTTGTCTAATTAATTCTCTACGTCTTTTCAGTTGTTCTCATTGGAGATTCTGGAGTAGGAAAAAGTAATCTCCTATCCCGATTTACAAGAAACGAATTCAATTTGGAATCGAAGTCTACCATCGGAGTCGAATTTGCAACGCGCAGTATACAAGTAGACGGTAAAACCATCAAAGCCCAAATTTGGGATACAGCTGGGCAAGAGCGTTATCGCGCGATTACTTCTGCGTAAGTTTAATTTTACATATTTAGGATAAAAAATATGAAGGTAATAATAGCTTATTTACAATTATTTTCAGTAATGTCATTATATGAATTATAACATGAAAATTATACTCTTTAATGTTACTAAAAATATTGAGAACAAAAATCTTGACAAAACTATTGTTCTTTAAATTAAATGATAGAATGTTATGAAAGCTTTGATCTTTTTTTTAGTAAAAGTTACATTTTGTAGGCAGTTATTATTATCATTAGAATGATTACATCATATGCAAATATTCTCGCAATTAAATTTAAAAGAATAAGTTTTGAAAATTTGATATATTATGATCCAGTTGAACTTAATAGAAAAATTATAATTGATTATGTATTAATGAGACTTGTCAAAATTATTTTACTTTCAAAGTTATATGATTAAAAACTTCTATTATTTTTTAAAAAAATTAATTATATTTTTTTAAAAAATGTAGGTAAATAAAAGTGTAGAAACTTATTTCACTTAAAATTGGCATTCATTAAACTTGATATACAGCATATATATCAATAATCTTTACTTACTAGATATTACCGCGGAGCAGTTGGTGCACTACTCGTGTATGATATTGCAAAACACCTGACGTATGAAAATGTAGAAAGATGGTTACGAGAATTACGGGATCATGCTGACCAGAATATTGTGATCATGTTAGTGGGAAATAAGTCAGACTTAAGGCATCTGCGTGCTGTTCCAACTGACGAGGCTAAAGCGTTTGCTGAGAGAAATGGCTTATCTTTCATTGAAACATCCGCTTTAGATTCTACTAACGTTGAGACAGCGTTTCAAAACATATTAACAGGTAACTTTCTTATAATTTTGTATGTATTAGAATTTATTGTTTTCGAAATGGATTACAATCTCATACTTTTTCCACTCAAAAATTAACTTTTTAATCAATTTCTTTTGAATTCAGACATATATAGAGTATGAATCAAAGTCTGACTCCATATATGCTTTCCATTTAGTGACACAAGTTGACACAATCATTATCTTGGCGTTCAGTGAATAACAAAGATAGAACATCACTTGTGTCGAGACTTGTATTACTAAATAGAAAGCATGTAGTCTTTCTACTAATAGTTTTTTCTACAGAGCTATACCTTATCCAATGTTGTTTCATAAATTTAGCATGATTACATTGAATTGATTAATAAACATTGGAAACCATGTTAAAACCGTAATAGCTAATATCTTTTCCATGAAAACAATTATCAATGATGTGTGTATTTATCAATAATATATATGTGCTATCTTCTATATATTATAATTTTTGGTATTATAAAATATAGAATTTTTTCATTTTACGATATAGTAGAAATTGCAATATTACAATAGAATTAAAATTGTATGTTTTTCATGTAATATTTGCATTAAAATACTATTGTAATATAATATTTAAATATTTTTTCAATATCTGATATTATACTTTATTAAGATAAAGACTTGCCTGTATCAGAGTTAATATTTATTGTATGATAAACATCGTTCCTATTTTATTGTCTCATTTAACAAAATTTTTTGTTTTTACAGAAATATACAGAATCGTATCGCAAAAACAGATACGAGACCCACCTGAAGGTGATACAATCCGGCCACAAAATGTAGAACAAATTGAAGTCAAACCAACGATGAATGCTGAGGGAGTGCGTAAGCAGTGCTGCCAGTGACTCACCTTGTTGCTTAAAATGTGTGTACACATATATACAGTATGAATATCATGGAAGTACAGTTGGGGATAATATTTAATTTCTAACGGAAAAGATTTCGTTTATGCAGTAAAAAGTTTCTGGAATGATCATTTGTATAATAGGATAGATTTAATATAAGGAAACTATATGATTAGTTTATTATATTATTAATGTTAACTTGATTGTAAATTGAGTTAATTTTAACATATATCAAAATTAAATATTACTAAAGACACTTCTATCATGTTTCTTTCATTCCAATAATTTATATTCTATATACTGTTGACCGTATTGAAGTACTAAGTCGTTTATTTCTATTATGTACATATAACTACAGTCTCTTATACATAATTTTCTACTAAAATAATTAAAATATTTAAGTTTTTTTCTTCAAAGGATTGTTTTGTAGATTTAGAATCTACGTAAGATATTTCAAAATAACTAGATGTCTTTTTAATATATTTCTTGATTAATTCAAAATTGACATTTTCTTAGTGGATATGTCAAGTCAATATTTTTTTCGAATAACTAATGGTCGAAAATAAAAGATACTTTGTGAATCAAATTTCAAGAGCAAATGAATAATAGAACTATATTTTTCAAATAATTTTAAGAATTTCAACGTGAGGCTTTACGTATAAAAACACTAAAAATTGGAATTTCAATAATAAGGATAAATAAGGACTTTTAGAGAAAGAAAAGAAAATAAAGGGAATATTGGCTTTGAATTGGTTAAAGAATTTGTTGTTAAAAGGACACCCGGTGACTTTCGAATATTCTATATCATTAGATCACAAATGTTTTAAAATATAAAAATCAGTTCGTGTTCAACAATAAATATGTATTAATAAATATGTTGTAAATTATTTTCTATAACAGCTTACTTTTAAATTATTTTATACTTCAAAATATCTAAAGGTGAAATATCGTTAATACATTTGTTAAACTAATTTTTTGTATATATAATAATCTTTCCACTAATATTATTAGTGCCGTATTTGATTCAATATATAATTATGTATACATATAGATAATATTAAAAATTTCGTGCTTTAATTTTAATGAGAGAAATAATTTCAGTCTTTCTTAATTATTATACATAGTAATTATAAAATATTTCAACAATTCGAGATGAACATAGATATTAAGCATTGATAAAATGATTCACTTATAATCTAGGTGGTTTCTGACGTCATCATAAAGAAAGTTTACGTAAGCGTGGATGTGATTCCGAGTAATTACGGAATTATGTAATATTCGTAGATTCTAAGAAGCGTATCTATGATTTCACAATATTAGATGTTTATATATCTTTGTGTGTGCGTTGTAAACAGTTTTATTTTCAAACTTTTTTCGCGCAATAGCAATAGTAATAATAATAATAATAGGCATAGGCATATTTTTGCATATAAATATAAAGAGAGAACGCAACAAAAAACAAACTTATTTTATTCATTGTTTGCAAAATTCTTTTGTTTTCCTTTAAGGTTTAAGCAGCCATATATCTGTAATCCTTTAGAATCATTGATCCATGCTTATGTGTTTTTTTCCTACTCAGAAAATTTTTTCAGGAATTAGATTCTGAAGTTGTGCTATGTGAAATATTGGGTACATTGTATACTTAACTGTTTATTATTATCCAAATATTTTTTAAGCTTTTTCAAGTAATTTTTTTTCAAAACTTATAATTCCATAATACGTACACAATATTAATGTAATTGTATTGAGGTACTTAATCTCATACTTTAATAAAGACATACGTTAATACTTGTACATTTAAAACGTGTCTAAGAAGATATATAAAATATTATACGAAAAAGGTATGTTAATTCGAGTCAATAATAAAAGAGTATTTTATATATATATCTATATATTCCAGAATATATTTCTAAAATCATTAAATATATTCTAAAGTTTATTTCACGATTCTATTTATAATGTCGTTTTTACTAATTAAGTACACCTTCAAATTATTGCTTATAGTTTGAGTGTTATAAAGAATTGTGTAATTTTGTTTTACAGAAGCAGTCACACGGAGGAGAAAAAAGTGGGAGTACTAGTTGGCCGTAGATATAACAGGTGCATAACAGAACGAGAGTTAAGACTATGTGCGAAAGCATGTAATCTCGTATGTTAAGTTTTATCCTTATCAGTGCGAGAGAGGGTATCCATCAATCCGTATACGAGTATGCATTACATGTTCGTGAAAATAATCAAGCAAGGATAAACAACAAAAATAAAAGATTGTATGATGCTGTAAACGCGCATACACGCGCACCATTCTGTCCGCGAAAAAGATCATCTTTACTCTCTCTGTTTGTCTCTCTATCTGTCACGATATAAATTATGTTATAATATAAATAAATGTTATATTACTGCTTCTTTGTAATACATATATATACATATATATAAATGACTTCTTAACGCGTAGCGTGATCGTGAGTATGTGAACAGTTTATGATCGTATATGCAATGAAGTATTATGAATAAATACTATCATGCACTGCATATAGAAGAAAACAAATATGATAATGGGCTTACAAGGCGTATGATGAAAAAGGCGGTAAAAACAGCTTGAGATAGTTCTTTCTCGTTGCTCACTCTCGGCTCTTCGTAAATAATAGTACTAGTCTGTACAAGCTTGGGCACTACATGCTTTGGGATTACTTTATTTTTACATGAATCTTTCCAAACTTCTTACCGGATAAAATTATATAAGGACAATTATAAAGAAAGCTGTATAGAATAGGCGTTTTTCAAAACCCTAAAAAGATGTTGCTTTTTGTGGCTGTAATACATTAACGTCTCACGAGCTTTTATTGTATCCTAAATAAAATAGAGAGTGAGTAAGGTATTGATAAATCGAAGTCTATTTCTCGATGGATTACAAGAAAAATCAACGGTTTGAAATTTGTCACTTACAATAATCTTTAGGAAGATTATTTAAAAAAGCAAAATAATGCAAGATAATTATAGTGCATCATGCATACGTTTAACCTGATTTTATAGCGTGTGTAATTTATATTATCGCGATATATATATATATATACATATATATATCCGTTGTAAGAAATGAAAAATCCATTGCTTCTCGAAGCAATCTTAAAAATGGTAAGATAATCGTCACAAATATAATTACCATTTGATATAGCAGGCTTATTACTTTGTTATAAACATATACACACATACACATACAAACATGAAACTCAGAACTGTAATAAGTATAAGCGATGTCAAAGTGACCATAGTTTTCTACAGATATTTTTGAGTTATTACTGTATCCGTAGGCCACAAGCTACAAAACTTAGGAAAGGCAAATTATAATTTCCTTTAAACTAAGTAGAATAAATTTTATATATATATACATACAGCAGAAAAATATAATTTAAGATAGAGAAGATTGTTTTATCCTCATCAGTTAAATACGAAAAGATATTATATCTATAACAATAGATTATTAATAATGCCTTGTATTTCGTTATTTTATTAATAAAATATCAAACTTGCTTTTAAGATAAATGATTACATTGAATGTATCCATAAATACTTGACATAGGTAACATGACTTCCATTTTTATGTTGTGATAAAACACTTATATGATAGAAATAATTTTACTGCTTCCTATGGAATATAATTTATTACTGACGTAAAAAAAAAACTAATTGAGAAACAAATATGTTTTATATATATAATTTTATGCAATATATAAATATTGTATAGTACTAATGATCGCTGAAATTATTTCATGCATAAAAAAATGTCCTTAAGTCATAAAACTATAATATATGAAAAATATTTCTATATATTGTATATATAAACATACAAAATATTCGATCTTATATTTTTAATTTGTAACTTGTTATAAATTTATAGAAGAGTGTTATAATTTATATATTATATACACAATCAGTATTAAAAGGATGCATGAAAACAAATTAGATGTTTTATAAAGATAGTGCTATTGGGTTTTATATAGATACTAAACTTGAGCTTTGTATAGATACTATTTTATAAAGATAGTATTATTGGGCTTTATATTACATATACATAATAAAGCTTAATTTATCGCATAAGTAACAAAAATTAACTATTTTTAATCTTAAATTACTTACAAAGCAAAAGATTATGAAGACACGGGTAAAGATGCTGACTCCAGACGAATAGTGTTTCTCTGAGAATTACCATGATTTTTCTGTCGCCATTCAAGCCATCGTGATAATTCTGGACTTTGAGAAGCATCGTTAAGATCAGTCCGACCTTCTAACTGCTGATAATATGCTTCTCGAAGTAATCGAAAGGTCTGTACATTTTTATATGGTAATTGTGTCATAGGATCTAAATATTTAGCAGCCAACCTATCAATCCAAAAAATTCTTAATTTTTTTAAATGCTGTAACATTAACCCTTAAATGCTGTAACATTAACCCTTAAATGCAACACGAAAACAACACACTTGGATATGATACATCCAACCCAATTCGATCGCTTATAACTTTCATAAAAATGAAAGTA
Organism: Mycetomoellerius zeteki; assembly: GCF_001594055.1. Taxonomy (NCBI): domain Eukaryota; kingdom Metazoa; phylum Arthropoda; class Insecta; order Hymenoptera; family Formicidae; genus Mycetomoellerius; species Mycetomoellerius zeteki. The sequence continues at coordinate 25,152 of NW_017256479.1, forward strand.
TTGTAAACAATTTTTTTTTAAATCAAAACCAAATATTAATCCTGCTGTCCAAATTTATACGATCTTATTATTTGGATCGACATAATTAAAAATTTTTTAAATAAATAAATAAATTACATTTTAAGCCAAATAGACTCGAACAAATCAGTAGGATTAAGAAACATAACAATATCAAACAAATATATATGTATTTTTATTAATAAAAAAAGTTATAAACAATGAAAAAGCATTAGAAAAAAGAAGAGTATAGAGTCCGATCAAAATTCGGTTTCGGTTTCGGCCGAAATTAAAAGAAAATTTCGCTGGGTAAACTGAAATTATACAAGTTGCAACACACCGGTGAGCGTTTAAAAAAACAGCTGTTAGATTTTAAATTATTAACTCGTTGATTAAGCTTAAGACAATTTGAGTACAAACTTTGATGTGATCCTAATAATAACTGTGATTTAATTTCTTTTAAAAGTAGAGACTGCAATATTATTATATTATTATAGTTAGATATTTTAATAAAATCTTGTTTTTTTAAGAATATATAAATTTGTCATATGATTTCTAAAAATCATACGGTCTCTGTAAAATTAATTTAAAAATGTCGATTTCGACTCCGGCCGAAAAAAATGTGACTCCGTTAGCTTCTTTCTCTTTTTTTTTTTTTTTTTAATAAGACTTATCTAAGTTTCGATTTCGGTTGGAGGTCAAAATGTGGTTTTCGGTTGAACTCTATGGTGAAAAGACATTTAAGGGTTAATATTAATTTTTTTATAAATAATAAAATATAGAAATATGTAATTGTAAATGTAAGAAACTTTTAAATAGTATTTTTTACCGTGTGATTGCGCATAGAGGTTTCAGTGGCGGCCTTCGTTGTGTCGATTTCTTAAATACATCTGAATATGATTGTTCGTTTTCAAAAGTAATAAACGTTCGTTCATAAAATGTCCCAGTTTCTTCGCCATGTATCTTTTTAGTGGAATCAGAGGGAGCTGTATCTACAGATTCCTCTTTATTATCATCTTTTCCATCTATTTTTGACTCTGTTTCACTGAAATTTATTAAATTGGAATTACAATATATTAAAAAACAATAATATAATATACGGACAAAGAGAGCGTTAACACAGCGCGGGAATTGGTGCGCAATTTATAATAATCAAATAATATTCACATAATATATTAAAATTGTACAATGACCGTCGATACAAACTTATTTGGACGTTTCGGTTTTCTTCAAACCATCTTCAGCAAATTCATAGATTAATATTATAGATGTCTTGACAAAATAGTTGAAAAATGTTGAAATTATGCTCTATGTGAGACCGAGGATGAGTATCTCCCTACTGTCTGGTTGGAAATTGCCTAATTTTTCTTTTCGCTGTTTAGTCAAGTGACTAATTAAAGAGTACAATAGGCATAATTATCATTTGCAATGTAATGAATTCAATGTATGCTTATTTTACTCACCCTCCTTCTCCATAGATCACAACTCAGTTATTCAGAGCGTAGTAAGTCAAATTATAAAAGTTACGATTACAAGACGTAAATATTTCCTCTTTATTAAATTAAATATAAAATATACAATATAACATGTGCTATCCAGATGGAAGTCAGACAAGCAATGACCGTCAAAATTATAATCTAAAAGCCACATCTGTAGAAATAACTATACGTCATATACAATGTAATAAACAAATTAAAGGCGAATACATAATGTCACTATTTGAATCTCTCTAAAATGCTCGCATAAGTGGTGCAAAAACCCCATGTCATGATTGTAAATTCAAACTATTTGATTGCAATTGAATATTCAGCATTTCAAATATGAGCCTTTTACTCAATTGTCTTTCTTTATCTAAGAATTTTACGTTCTTTTGTTCGAATTCATGGCTGTGATCACAGATTCACAGGAAGTATTTTGTTGATGTAATTTCTGTGTTCTTTTATTCTCGTTTTTAATAGACGTCGTATTTGTCTAACATAGGTTGCATAGTCTCGATATTGAATATTTTATACACAATATTTTTGTTGGAACTTGAAGGGAGTGTCCTTTTGGTCTTTTATGATTTAATATATTGAATACAATATATTAAATTTAGTATTTTGAAAACTTGTTTTGTGGACTTATCTCTTATTCATACCTTTTTATATTTTATCAGAAAAAGTTAAATAAATGAAATATACCTCTTCTCTTTTTGAGAGCTGTCAGAACCTGTATTATTAGAATTTCCATTTTTCTCATCATCGCATTCAACATTGATCTTTTCTTCTTCATTTACTTCAGATAATACCATGACCGGCATAGACAATGATTGATATCTGATCATTGGTCCAACGTGCGTTTTTCTCACAGTCCTCGTAGTCTTTTTTTCATTTTCTAGTTTCTGATACTTTTCTGTAAGTGTAGAACAATTATATAGCTATTTCTTAAAGGTATATTCTTATTTAGTCTTATTTTTAATTTTATTTAATTTTCTTCAAGAAAGAAATTTTATCTTCAAGAAAGAAAACGTCCAAATAAAGGACGTTGTTAAATGTTTTACACATACCTAAGGATTTCAAATTAAGCTCCTCTGTTTGTAACGCTTCTTCCAGTAATTCCTCCTGAGTGGGTTTCCATATGTCATGCTTTACAATTTTGACCTTTCGCCTCTGATCCTCGTTTCTCTCACGTAAACGTTTCTGTGTAGCTGCTGACTTTGCGGCAGTAGAGCGGCGAATTGATTTTCTTTCTGCATAACATTACAAAGTGGATGTATTGAAAAGAAAAACATTTAATATGCTAAGTATTTATGTTACCTATACTATCTATGTAAATCTTTTCTTGTTTTGGTTGTTTTATTTTTTTCTCCTTGGGCGTCGAATGTGTATGCAACGTGGCAGGTTTAGGCTCCTTATATGCTTTCGTTACTAATCTGCGTTTCTTTTTCGGTCCCTCTTGCTCAGTATCAGAAACTGGCTCATCATTCTCATCAATGCTGAAGTCCGAATCCACTTCGTCCTCAGCTTCATCTTCTTCTCTAAAATTCAATCGTTTATGTACTTTGTTATGAATTTTTGTTGCATAAATGTAATAAATGAATAAGAATAAATAGAATTATAAAAGCTACAAACAAGTAATCGTGATCCTGTTCCACTTCGTCAAAGCCACCATACGTAGTTTTGTAAAAATCATCTTCCTCTTCTTCGTTTAACAACTTTGCCATTTTATTGCCAGCGTTTGTACGCTTTTCCCTTGTCGCAGCCATCGTTATAAAACTTTCTGTCCAACTTTCGATACAACTAATATGTATACGTTATCTAATTACGTCTTGCACCTTAAAGATTTTAAAAGGACAAAAAATGTAAAAATTATTAGATAATATTTTAATAATTGTTGTTGATAAGTTATTCTATTGTCAAGTGAGGTTAGATTTACCTAGATCAGAACCTTCAGTCTTGCAATATTCAATTCTATTTCCAGTTTTTCTTTCCCCAAGTTTACATTTAATAAGGATATTATTTTATCACTCGTTGAGAAGTTCACAAATACTTGTTGATAAATTTTCTTGTACTCTGTCTATGAGACACGAATAGCACGATATCATGCAGATATCTATCAGCTGTTTATAAATGCAAACATACCTCGACAGTCTCGACATCTCTAATCATGGAATCCAACTGCATTATCATAATATGGTATATCATAGTCAGTTATCAAGATAATTCGATATTTATGCCATCTTACAGCTCGTAGCGAATAAAAATTTCAAAGTTCTTGTTACGATCGTATTTTTCCAATCATATGTTGGTCATATGTTCACATATCATTCACACATTATAGATCCATTCGCGTTGCTTGCACTTTTGACACTCGGCATCTTCGCTTTCTCTCTTTTCAAGGCCAAATATATATCTATCTCATTTTAAGTGCAAAAATATTTGAGGATTTCATGCAACGCGAACAGACCTTATATTCTCATAGAAGGTGCAGTGGCTGCGTTCAGCAGACTCAACAGTTTTGCAACCGTTTTATGATTGTCTGCTGAGATAGGACCATTCTTCTAGATCTAAAAGTATGATCCAATTAGCGCGAAGGAAACTTACAACAGTTGCAAAACAAACGTTCTGCTGAACGCACCCATTCCATTTCACGCATGATTGCACATGATTGGTGCGTTCGGGGAGACGCTATTAGCGCTACTTCTGTCATTCTATCTTTGTTGTTTATTAGACGTAAAACAAGGATAGAATAATAACAGAATAGCGCTAATAGCGACTCCCCGAACGCACCTGATGTGTTAATGCGCGTAATCATTTAGCCTTGTTTAACATTCGATGAATAACAAGGACAAATGATGTATCATGCGCCTCATGCACATCATGCTGATTATGCGTGAAACGGAACGCAGTCAGAATCGTACAGATAAGATAAGCGTGCGTCACATTGTGTTATAAAAATTTTGTACGTTTTTTACTATTATGCGATAAGTATTCTTCAATTAACACCCAGTTCTACTATTAAAAATTATAACTACCTTGTAACAAATTGTAAACAAAGGATGCTTTCCATTTGTTGACACAAGCTGATATAATTAGTGTCATTCTATCTTTGTTATTTATGAAATGTCAAGTAAGATAAAATGATGTTTGTGTCGAGTGTGTCGACTTGTGTCAAAATGGAAAGCTTCCATAATAAACATATTGTTTTATAATAAAAATTAATCATTCTACGAGATAACAAGTTCTGGTCATTATATTCACATGATTCTTATTCTATAGAACATGTATTTTCCCACTATATATATATATATATATATAAAAGTAATGAAATGCTTATGAACTTGTGAATTAGTGCTGAGACACCACCATATTATACCTTTTCATAAATCTTCATGTTTTTTTTTATATGTGCTTCTTATTTACTGATACAATTAAGTCGACACAAACGTCGTTTTATCTTTTTTAACAATTCCATTCCAACAAAAATAAAATAATACTTTTGGCGAAAGCGTCCTATATATTTATACATAATTCTTTTTCAATGTACATACATTTGTATTATTTTGTAACAAATAAAATAAGTTTGAATAAAATGAATTTGCTTTGCTATCAATATGATACACCCTGCTGAATCAATGTTAATAATTTTTCATTCAACAATATAAATGTAATATAACATATGTTACACATAACATTTTTGAGTAGTAAATTATATAATATTGATGTAATATGTTATTATTAGTTTGTATTCAACAGAATGTTATAACATATACAATATCGTAATGTAATAATGATGCAATAATATTGCAACAATAATGTAACATAAAGATCTTTTAGAATTTCGCAGATGTTTGTAATGTCCTTCAGATATTTGTCTCCCATGTTGTCTAATCTTGTTTTTACTGCTTTGGTAGATACAGTGGGGAGAAGTGCTATCTCATTTATAGAACCTCAAGCTTCAAGATTATTCAGTCAAAAAGTAAACCAGCAAGGTAGCAATCATGACTGAAACTGTGGAACAAATTTTAGAGCAATATATACCACAAAACAAATTGACTGAAGTAAAACGTATTTTATATGGGCATTCATCTACGTAAGACTTTATATTGCAAAATATATCTTTTTCTATCTGTGGATATATCACTTATATAAGAATTTATTTAATTATACTGGTTAAAAGAAAATATTAAACTTTATGAATAAAGATGTGTATATTTTTATTTTGCAAATATTAATCTTATAACTATTTGATCACAATAATAATTATAACAATTTGTTTGCTTAATGCATATTTATATGTACATGTATTGAACATATACTTTATCAGAGAATACAAGAAATATAAAATATAAAGTTCTTGATAGAATATAGTTTTGTAAAACAGAGTTAAATCTAAGTTATGCACAACATAAATGTTAAAAAGTTTAAACAATACACCTTTACATATTATTTTTAGTCCATTAGGTATAGAATATGAAGATAAAAATTTTGAAGTAAAAGGATGGCAGATGCTTAGTCGAGTCCATGAAGAGCTTCGTGCTCCACGTCTAATTCGCGTTGGACTGATTCAACATAGCATAGTAGCACCGACAACAGATTCTATTCAAAATCAACGAGATGCAATATATAACAAAGTTAAATCATATATTGTACAAGCAGCTCAATACAACGTTAACATTTTATGTCTTCAAGAAGCATGGCGTATGTGAAAAATCCATTAGTTATATATAATATATATAGTTATTAAATTATGTTATATAGTATTATAATTTTATTATATATGCAATATATAAATTTGTATAATAATCAATCTATACGATTATTGCAGCTATGCCGTTCGCTTTTTGCACGAGGGAAAAGTATCCGTGGTGCGAGTTTGCCGAGGATGCTGAAACAGGACCTACCACTGTGTTTCTGTCTGAGCTCGCTAAGAAATACAATATGGTAATAGTATCACCGATTTTAGAGAGAGATTCTGTTGACGGTGATACTATCTGGAACACCTCCGTGGTGATCAATATAGATGGTACAGTCCTTGGGAAACATAGAAAGAATCATATTCCTCGTATCGGAGATTTTAACGAATCTACCTACTACATGGAAGGCAACACAGGGCATCCAGTATTCGATACTCCCTTTGCACGCATCGCGATTAATATATGTTATGGACGTCATCATCCATTGAACTGGTTGATGTTTGGTTTAAATGGGGCGGAAGTGAGTCATGGATTATAAGCATTTCTAAATAAGATAATAAGTAAATTCGGCGTACAATATTATTTCTTATAAAATTTGAAATTGATTTTCTTTAGAGGAAAAATTTATCGTTCCATAATTTTCCTAATTTCACAATCTAATTAATATAATCTTATCCGGATTTCTCAATCATATAATATCTTTTATATTTTTCAGATCGTTTTTAATCCATCTGCAACTATTCAAGGATTATCGGAACATTTATGGCCAATCGAAGCAAGATGCGCCGCGATAGCAAATAGTTATTACACTTGTGCTATCAATCGCGTAGGAACTGAGAATTTTGCAAATGAATTTACTTCTGGTGATGGGAAACCAGCGCATAACGACTTTGGATTCTTTTATGGATCTAGTTATATTACTGCCCCTGATGGCTCGCGAACTCCAAGTCTAAATCGGCACAAAGATGGACTTCTCGTTGGAGAATTGGACCTCAATATGTGTCGACATGTGAAAGATATTTGGGGATTTAGGGTGAGTGTTTCATATTCTTTTATTATTCGTTGTATGTATAGAATAATATATAAAATCATAATGACAATAAGTTTGGCAAATACATTAATACTTGTAATTCAAGAAAATATTAAGTAATAATACTGTAGATATTTAGTGAACAGAATTAATTCACATAATAAAAATATGTACTTTAAATTTACTCGAAAAAATTGTTTGAAAAAAAAACAGAGATTAAATGAATTGTTATTAAAATATGATTGATAAGGAATATATTTTATCGAATATATTCCAAAAATTCTTTTTTATACCTTCAACTATTCAAATTCTATTTTGTTTATTTTGTTTAATGTATCTTTTAGATGACACAACGGCTCGACATGTATGCTAAAGAACTTGCTGAATATGTTTCAAAGCGGGATGGTAAACAAGATTAAAAACAAAACAATTGCATTTATAAAGTCTTTACAAAGTTATAATTAAAATTAAAATACGTTTATCAATTTATAAATTTTAATAAATTCAAAATCAAATGTTCTTGTATCGTCTATCGCTATTAAATGTATATATATATATAATCAATTTTCATATTTTTAAAAATAAAATTCAATTTAATATTTTGCGCTTCAGGCTCAGCATTAGGTTTAAAATATTTAACGTGAGGTTAACAAATTTTTCTAAGGTTAACAAAATTTATATTTTTCTACGCAAATGATTTATTTATTCCATGTGATTTTTTTATATACATAAATTGAAATTCATATATATGAATTCCATAAAAAGAAAATTGTAAAGTTATTTCACTTTCTTGTGTAATATTTTTTAATAAGATTTCCAAAATTTATATATATTTTCAAACTTGTATATTTTATAAAATTTGCATTAATCTAAAAATCTTTTAATTGATACGGTCAAAATCTTATTACAAATGCTTCGAAACATGATTTATCAATCAGAAGAAAGAATTTTACTAAGTAATTGATCAAAAAATACTTCAAAGCATTTGTAATATCACATCCTCAATATAATTTATAATAACATTTTGTACAATATTAATATAAAATCTATTTTCAAGTTTTGTTTTGGTGAATTGATATAATAATTTACAGTTTTATACAATAATGAAATTTTATACAATAACTAATTGATAAAAATATTTATATATACATATACAACCTCTAAGAAAATTTTTATTATTATTATGCTGAATATTAAGACTATCAAATCAATTAGATTTATAATATATTCTGGATATATATTTTATGTGGAAAAAAGATTATAAAATATATAACTTAGCTAAACTCGAAAACTGTATGTCAATTATACAATTGCATCATTATATCATTAGAAATATAAAAAAGATTTTTTCATAAAATTAGATAATTATTGATAATAACATAATTTAATTACAGATGTGAATTTTAATTTTTAGAAGATAATAATGCAATTGTAGCTAATTGTAAAGCAAAATAAAATATTAATAAAACGCTGTAAACCTTTAATTATATATTTTATATATTATAAATACATATTTAATTATAAATTTATATTTTACATAATTCCTTATTAGTTAATTAGAAAGATTTTTCAGATTACCTACATATTTTATTCTCTATTGTATTTACAACATTTATCCAGTGGACGTATTGTCTACTACCGCGTTATGTGTTTGTTTGCGATAATGTAAAGCTTCTTGATAAGCTTTCTTTACGGCTTTTCTGTCCGTAGGTTTACGCGATTCGATTAATTTTGCTTCGTCCACTTCTTGTGATACGCCAAGTTTTTCTAATTTCTCACCTGGCAGCCATTGCCTGAAAAACGTTAAATGGTAATATTTTCACTGTTTGTCAATTATGTTCACTTTTATAAAATTGAATATTTTTACTGTTTGTAAATTACATGTTTGCTTTTATAAAATTGAAAAATATTTATTTCTCAAAATTCTGTATCTTCCTGCTTTGAAATTATCTCTTCATGCGATTAACAAATTTATTATATCATATATGTATATGTTTTATATACTGAACATACATATATGTATAAATATATACATGGTGTCTGGTAAGTTTTGACAAAGCGCTTGTGTGTAGATAGAGCAGACTAAACTGAGTCGAATAGTCCTCTACCATTTTGCAATTTTCACAATAGTTATTTTCTTCTCATAAAATTCTTAAGAGTTCTATGAGAAGAAAATAAACAATTTTTGTCTCTTGCAGTTTTTCTGTAAAGTTGATAATATTTGAGTATAAAATTATTGAAGACCAATATTCGGCAATTTTTAGTAATTAATATCTTGTTAACTATTGTGAAAATTGCAAAATGGTAGAGGACTTTTCGACTCAGTTTAGTCTGCTCTATCTACACACAAGCGCTTTGTCAAAACTTACCAGCCACTCTGTATAAAAGCATGTATATACGAAAAATATTTGTATCTGTGTATAATAAATAGAATATTTTTGATTGAGAATGGAAATATTTTTCTATCAAAATTTATTTTCAATTTTTTAATTAACATAATTTTTCAAAATGTGAGTTAAAATTTATTATTTCTTTTACTCTTGCTAAAATGCAAATTAAATATCTTATATGTTTCTACATTTACGAATAATTACCACGTGCGCTTCGTATCAAAGAAAAGCACAAGAAAAACTGGATCTTTGTAATTATCTGCAAGCGCCAGAACATCATCAGGTGGTGCTGGAATCGGCACCCCTTTATGTATAGTGCCTCGAGGCGTATTAGGATCAATGATTAAGGCTGGATACCAAGGATATCCACGACATTTAGCCCATACAAGTTGCAAAGCTTCTAAACCACTACTGGTGCTCGTTTGTTTAGTTTCGTTTTCTTTTTTTGTATCAGTAATTTCTTGTCGTTGCTTCTGCTCTTCTAGATCAGGAGAAGTGGATCTACTTGTGGGGCAACTACTACAGCTCGATGATTGACTTTCTCCTTCACCCACATCACTATCCAGTGCTCCACTCCTAGAAGTATTAGTCGTGTATACAAGTTTTTGTAACATAAATATTATTAATGTAAACCAATTATAAGCATTAACAAAAAAGCATTACATATTAAAAAATATCTTTTGTGTGTGTGTGTGTGTGAAATTACCTATATATTTTAAAACTATCACTTTGTTTCTTTTTATCATCTTCCGGAAGAAACATTTGACTGCTTTTAGCATTACGCGCTCTAGCTTTGCGAGTGAACAACACTGCTGTTCTCCTATTTACACCCCCGCTAATTTCCTTCTCATTGGACTGTGATTCTGTTTCCACACGATTACGATTCGATCTTTCTCTCTTTCTAGATTTAGAACCGACTTGTTCGGGTTCAGAGACTGGATTAACCTCAGGAAAGTCTTTGCGAGTCTGTTCTATCAAGGCTCCACCTTGTTCTTTCATTTTCATT
>NW_017256479.1:35769-51673 GCF_001594055.1 Mycetomoellerius zeteki
ATATGCCAGGCAATTGCTCACCATTAAATTGAAATCAGTTTCCAAAACCGAGAGTGAATGGTACTCATGCTTTTCTAATTTTGCCTGTAATGAAAAATATGACATAATTATAGATTATATTTTGATCAGGACATGAAATATATTTTAACAAGTATGAACATATAAAATAAACAAATAATGTAAAATAATTACCTGCATAGTAGAGAGATCCATAGGATGTGACACTATTTCGAGATAATCTGGGACTTCCTTGATATTAACTGGTTGTCCAAATACATCATTTGTATCTTTCGCCTTTATAGCTTCTAACAATGTACGTAAAACACTTTCAAATGGTCGCAATTCAAGCCATAAACACTTTTCCTTTCTGCAATCAATTTTTCTTAAAATTAATATTTAAAAAGAAATATATTTTATGCGCATATAAATTGGCATTATAAAACTATAAAGAATTTATTAATATTTTTTTAACAATTTGCAGATTTATTTTTCTATCTTACTAGTTAATTCTTACTAGTTAATTCTTAAAAAAATGTATTAACCCTTAAGTATTGAGGTAAAAAGTAGTGACACTTTTATTGAGGTTGGTCCCTGAGACATTGATTCAAAAAAACTGAAATAAAAACACAGGAATTTTATAAATCTATGTTTTATTAATTAAACCGTCATAAATCAGTCTTTATGAAAGTACTTTAACAAAAAGAGATATAGCGTTTTGTTTTCTTCACGTGGTCTCACGGACCAATCTCAGTATTTGAGAGTTAATGCCAATTTTTATCAATAAAACCGATGTCTACATTATCCATAATGCATTGTAACTGTACTAACACTTTGAATAATTCTTTTTTTAATTTTTCACGCTTCCGTACTAATTCACATAGTAATCGTGCACGTTCCAAATCTTGACGTAAACACTGCCAATATTTAAGATGACGGTACATTTCTCCTCGCAATTCACCATCATGTGTCGGCGAAGAGGGATGTTCTCCAAGCGGAGGTGGTCTAGATTGTGGATGAGAACTTTGCAATCTTCTAAGAAGTGGAACACCGTTTCTATATTGCCGTTTCAGTGTCCAATAAGCAATGAGACGTTGTATTAATTGACTTTTTTTTGGTATCCCTTCCGCTAAACTAATTAAATCAAATAACAAGTATAAATCCAACAATTTTCATTAAAATAGTTTTATTATACAGAGTATGTTCAAATTGTGTCTACTGTAATTATTATCGTATATAAATCAAAATAAAATTGTAATATTACTTAGCAATTTCCCTGATTCTCTCGGGTGGTATAGTTGGAATGGAAATAACAGGCGCTGATGTGCTCTTCTTGTTAGCTATCGCTCTTCTTCGTGCATCCACAGGATTCGTGGAAGGTTGATAATCGGTAGGTGTATGTGTTTCACAGAAAGCTGTTTTTTGTACCAACATTGGTTCACCATTAGTAGGCTGTACCGTTCTCATACGCATGCATAGACCAGCTTGCTGAGCACAAGTTACATGGAACGCTGCGTAACAATTGCTCTTGTGACACTGAATGCATGCGCCAGCTCCTTTGCGCTTGCATATGTAGCACGTAAGCTTCCAACGAGCTTGTGGTATACTCTCTATACTGTCGATGGGTTCCAGAAATACAGTATTAGCAAATCTTACTTCTGGTATCCATAGAGCGCATACTACATGTGCCCACGTCGCAGGACGATCAGTCTGTTTGAAAGCACCGCCTCTGTTCGGACAGAGGACGCAATCTACTGCCCTGGATGGGCTTTGTAAGCATCTTCTACACAACCATTGTCCTTCAGGTATATACGGTACACCATAACAATCTTGATGAACAGCAAGATTACACATATCACAGAACAGGATTGCGTTACTATTCTGACATTCTCCGTCCATACAAATGCAACAGACTGCATCTTCATCTGCAGCAGTACCTCCTCCGCCATTAGTTTGTTGCTGGAAATACGACTCTTTCTCTAATCTGTCCATCAACAGCTCAAATGTATCAGGTTCTAATGCAGGTGTCAATCCAGACGCTAACCTTCTTTCATTCACAATAGAAAGCCATGCACTGTCTTCTTCATCTAAATCATATTCCACTTCTCCTGTCAAAATGATATTTCAAATGATAATAACAATATATAGAAAGCAAGAATTCATATTACAGTAAGAACATATTAATAAGTATAATACCCGAAAGTTATTATACTTATTAATATAAAGGTACAATATTACCAGATATGAATATTATTTACATGATTTGTTTAATGAAAAAAATACTGTAATATATAATTAAGCACTATTTGAACATTATGACATTATATTATATAAATAAAAAAATATATTTTACCATCAAGTTCTTCACCACTACGCTCCATAAATCTAATATAAGAATTTGGAAGTGGCTCAGCCTCTCCTAATTGATCCTCATAGCCTTCTATTTCCTTAACTGAGGCAATAGGTAAAGTATTAAGAATATTTTTGTCTTCTTTTTCTTTTTCCAGTGACGCTGCATTACTTTTTTGCATTTTCTCATCAAACATACTTGGATCCATAGAAATTATAGGAATTGCATCTAAGATAGCCAATTTAATTGATTTATTTCCATCCTCTCCTATGGGATTTACCTTAAATATCGAAGTATATCACATTATCAATACAAATAATTCTATAAACAGTTGTTTGCTTGATAAAAATACATATAGAAACAGGAGTTGAATTATTTAACAATTTATATACTTTAAATGATGTAAAAATATATAAAAAATAGGGTATTATTAAAATGTTTTTTATTATTAAAACATTAATAGGATACTATTTTATTATTAAAATAATAAATTAAACAATAATTGAAATTAATATATTTAATCTATCCAATTTGTATTTTCGAATCTGTACTTTATTCACCTGAACACTTGAAGTAGCTATTTGCATGCAACTTGGGATCTAATTCCACATTAAAATGAACACATTTTTACTTTAATTTTTACTAGTGGAGAAAAAATTATAAATTTCGTATAAAATCCAAGGAACAAGTTAAATTAGGTAGTTAGTTATAAAACTGTACTTTGTAGTTGAATTAATATACACTCATACTTAAAATGAAATATATATAAATAAACAAGACAACAAAAGCAAGATAAAAAATTTTGGAATTAATCTATTTGGACAATAGAAAACAAAGAAACAGAAGAGAAAAGGTAAAAAGGCAAGAGATAAAAAGCAAAAAAAAAAATACAAAAGCACATCGTAACTTTTATAGCCATTCTACAATATACTCTTTGTTTCCTGTTTCTTGCTGTTTGTCTCTTGCCTTTTGGTCAAAAAAGCAAGAGACAAACAGAAAGAAATAGGAAACAAAGGGTACATTGTAGAATAGGCTTTAGTGCAGTCCAATGCAATAACAAAAAACAGGCCTATGTTTATTCGTACCAAAACATATTTTGCTGCCTCCTGACTGCTGAGTGTCTCTGTGTTTGTAGGACTAGCGCTTTCATTGGGTACACCTATTCTGTTTCTCCCTACCTTCTTATTCTTCTTATTCGATTGCGGCGTATTCATCTTCGTTTCAGTTGTGATAAACTCACGTATTAATCCAATCTCAACCGCGATACTCCGATGAATGTCGCTATAGTTAACCTACTAAGTGGCTATAGCTCACAGTACCACGTGCAAGTGTAAATAACAATTACATTTCAGCGACCAGTCACGGCATACGGAGATAATCATCTTTTCATTAATCTTCTCCAATTCCCTCAGTGATGAAAGAGCTGGCTCTTACTATCCGGCGACTTATTCTCAGTAGTAGAATCAAAGTGTTTGGAGCAGATACAAATAATTGTTAGAAGCGACCACAAAAGTCGATAATTTCATCAGAAACTCTTCAAAAAATATTGTGTCCGCATTCGGCGACTCTTCTAATGTAACTTTGACGTTTTCAGTGATCCACACAGCGAAAATTGGCAGAAACAGCAAGAGTCGGTACAATTCGGTATCACGTTTAAATGAACGATCGTAACCGATGCAAACGTGTGGTAGAAACACGGTTGCCAACTTGAGATCGATATTCCCCTTTGCGACCAGAGAGTCGATTGTGGCTGCGTTCGGTTTGCACGCTTACACGCTTAAAGCGCTTATAAGCATTGCTCGCGTTGTTCGCTTTGGCGGTGTAAGCGCTCAGAGATGTGTTCATGACGTCATCCGTGACGTCATACTCGTGCTCGCAAAGGCTGCGTTTCGTTATTCACTGTCAGTACTGACAATATGACGTCATAAAGTAGTACTGCAGAAGCGTTTTGAAATTACTAATAGTACTTTTATGACGTTACAACGTTGCATAACGAAACGGATTTAGTACTTGGTAGGACTGTGTATAAATAAATAATTTTTTAAATTTTGATAAAATTTGGAATTATTAATTATATTTATACCTTTGCATGCTTTTTCTGCATCTATTTTGTTCACTAATATATCATAACTTTTCGACGTTACAAAATTGTAATATTTGTTTAAATAGTACTAATGGGACGTTTGTTTACAGTAAATAAATATTTATTTTAAGAAATAATACTTAAATCAAAGTATTACTTTTTATTGAATAAATTTTTATTTTCAATGTATAAGAAGTGAATTACTTACTGTCAATTATCAGTTACATGCCTAACCTTAACGCTGACAATAGCCAAAATGAACGGTTTCACTTATTTAATGTGAGCACTGACAAACCAAATCGAACACCAAAAAACAGCGCTTATAAGCATGAGTGCTTACAGCGTGTGAGCGTGCAAATCGAACGCAGCCTGTGTATCTTGAAATGAGGTGAAAATTCCAAAAGTGAGCAAATTCACTAGTTATTGACCAATTAAATTATGAATATTCTAGTAAATTTGCTCACTTTTGTGTAATTTACACCTCATATCAAGATACACAATCGACCCCCACCAGTTTTGTCGAGCTTACTGATTGGCTGTTGTCTAAAGAACGTCAGGCAATTTCAATTATTCCCTAGTCATCGACCAATCGGCGCATTGATCATTAGTCCGCGCGAGCGCCGATCGTTCGAGTTGCCCATCTGTGAGTCACGTGGTCCGTGATCCTCTCTCGGGCGAATTCGTGGTCATTCGCCTGCGTACGGCACGCTCGGACGGAGCGTGGAGGGGAGAGAGCAAAAGAGATCTAACTTTACGTCAGTCACATCAGCAGTATTCGTTCTCGTGTCCGAAGCTTTGGTGGTTCGTTTCCTCGAGTAGACTGGAATAGACGAGAGAGTTGGGTGTGAAGAGAGTTCTTCTCCGGAAAGGACCGTTCGTGCCGTCGTCGTTATCGCTAGTAATCGTCGTCGGTAATCATCCTCCGTAATTCCTTTCGCCCCCTCCCCTGCGTCACGTTTAATTCCTCTTCAATTCTTTCGCTCTATCTCTATCCTTCCTCTCCACCTCCTCTCGTATCCGCGCGTATTGTGAAACAGTGTGAAACGCGAGGCGGGCAAGCGGTTTCCGCGAGAGGCGGGATTCATTTGCGAGCGCGAGTGACCGAATGTTCCGCTGAGAATTATGTGGAATAGTGACGCAGAATTGGGATCGGTCGCGCGTCAAGTCAGCTGACATATTGCGCCCTGCTGCACCGCAACAGCCTTCGGTAAGTGTCGCAATCCCATGCGCGCTCTCTATCCCCCGCGGCACACAGCCACTATCCCGAACTCACCGCGGACTATTTTCGGTCGGGGGATAGCCGTAAGAGACGGACGACTATTTCTCCTCCTCCTTATCCCCCCTCCCCCCTTCCCCTCTCCTAACCCCTCTCGGACCATCGTCCTCGTCGCTACTCGCTCCTCCGCACCTCGCGTTGCACTTATTCCCGTGCGGAGCCCGTTTTCCCTGCTCGCGTGGCCCCTCGCCGCCAGTTACGTACGTGCAATTATCTCCGATCGAGACGACGAGGCCCCGGGAACAGCCGCAGCCGCCGTCACCGTCGCCGCGTCACGCCGCCGCGCCACGCCGCGGAACGGCAGCGACGGACGCGTAGGATTCCGTCCGACGCGACGTGTTAAGTGACCGCGTCGCGCGAAAATGCGAGCGGAAAGACGGACAAAGGAACGACGCAATTTGCCGCTAAGTGCGTATTCAAGGATGGAAGCCATGGTCCCTGCGGGTGTCCGCCACCGTTGTGCTCTTTGCATGCGCGTGTGTGGCTGGGACCTCTCTTTCTTTCTTAACCTCTCCTTCTCCTTCCCTCCCCTCTCCTTCGCTCTCTTTTTACGTACGGCTCTCTTTCTCTCTCGCTTACTCTCTCCTCCCCACTCTCTCTCCTTTCTCGACGTCGCCTCTCTTTTTCACCGTCGGTCTTGCACGACGGCGGCGCTCCGACCCGATTCGAATAATGCGTACGCTAGACGTCACAAGTGCTATCCGTTTAATTCTCATAGAGAACGCTCTCTTTCCGAAAGAAAGGGATATTTTCGTATCAAACGCCACACGATATAGGCACATGTAGATAAGAGACCTCTGCGTCTCTTCTAATTTACCTAGCGCGTAATTCTTATCTATTTTCCTGCCACGCGAGATAGGAACGCCGTTGCTACCTTGAGTTTCGTTCGAGTAGATATCTTTGCTCCCATATAGCACAGGGGATCGATTGTGTATCTTGAAAATGAAGATTACGAAAGAGAGCAAATTTAGTAGGTATTACTCAATGAAATTATAAATATTCTGAAGGTAAATTTAATTTTTGTGATTTTCATCTCGTTTCAAGATACACGATCGACTCCGATCATTCCAGCATTGTTGCAACGTTTCAGGAATATTGCAGTAACATTGCAAATGTTGCTGGAGTTGCTGCAAGCTTCCGTGCTGTATAGGCCGCGCCACGACCAATTTTCGGTCAATTAACGTCCAGACGCGGATGTACTTTTTACTCGCCGAAAAGAAAAAAAAAAAAAGAAAAAAGCGTCCGTTCTGTAACGGGTTCGTGACGCATGCCGTGCGTTTACGCGCTTACGCCATTTCTCCTTGCCTCTCCCACCTCCTCCTTTCTCGCTCTCTTTCGCCGATACACTTCCCTTCAGGTGGCCCTTCGAGCATTCCCTCCCCTCCCCGCGTGCGTCCTCGTTGTTGTTTACAATCTTTCTGACTCGGGCGAGAGTCGCGGAATCGCGAACTGGTTGCCCTCGGTGGTCGAACGGAACTCTCTCGCCGCGTGTTTCCCAGCGTGCAGCACGCCTTATCAAGAATTATTTCTCGTATCTACACCGCGGTACTTCCTCTCTCGCGTACGCGCTTTACCTGACTCGACCTGCTCGACTTTGACGCCAGCCGTTCTCGCCCACGTCATTAACGCGCGTTTGCTCTGTCTCCGTACTTCCCTTTCTTTCTCCCTCTCTCTCTCTCACTCATGTTTTTTATTTTATTCTCTCATGCTAGTTTCCACCAATTTAGTTTAATTTTAATCTTAGTTCAGCTAACTCATTTTTTTTTTTAAGAATTATGCTCATTTTCATCAACATAGATTAACTTTTTTTCTCGGCTCAACTTACTCTTCATCTTTTTCTAGTTCTAAAGATTAGAAAAAAAATGAAGAATAAATTGAACTGAGATTAAAGTTAATCTATGCTGGTAGAAACAGGAATTAAACGTGCACAGGAAGAATAATTTTGTTGAAGTACTAAAAATTTAGGTAAATACGGATCTGAAAATAATTTTGTTGGACCATCAAAGTATAATTATATTGAACGTTTCAAGCTGGTTGCTAAAATGTCGAAATTTTCTGAAGCATTGTCATGCTTGAGCATTCATATATAATATAATTATTTTGATGGTTCAACAAAATTATTTTCAGATCTGCATCTATCCAAGTTTTCAGCAAAACTGTTCTTTTCGTGTATATTTTTTTATTTTATACCTGCTAGTAATTTTATCTTATATTTTCTATCAGAAGCTCTATTTATGCATGCACTTTTTATTGAGGAGATTTGTTTGTCTTAGAACGTTTCATAAATGACTCATTCTCTTTCTTCCCCCCTTTTTCTCTTTCTTCTAACCCTGGATTTTGTGAAATAAAAGATTCCTAGAAAGACTGAATCATACTTAACCTATAGCAACTTGAGCTTTTTAATTTTTTTAAGTCCATTTCTGTCAATGTAGATTAACTTTAATCTCGATTTAATTTACTTTTTTTAATTCTTAGAATTGGAAGAAGGTAAAAAGTAAGTTAAAACCAAGATTAAAGTTAATCCACGTTGATATAAATGGGCATTATTAGTAGAAGTGAAAATCAAGAAGGCTGAAAAATTTAAGTGTTAATCGCCTGATATATATTTATTACGAATACATATGTATATCTATATGTATGTCTATATGAAAGAATAAATGTGATATTTCGTGTTAAAGAATGTAAAAAAAAGATAGCATCTTATTTATTTTATATTAATACTTTTCGAATTATAAAATTTCCGAAATGTTTTTTTAATTGAAGTTGAAATAGATATTTTAGTTTTATTTTTAGTATAAAGGCTAGTTTCTAGAATTATTGTATATCCCCCCCCCCACTACACAAATGCTAGAGAACTGATTTAAGAAAAGTAATGGTTATGGCCTCATGGCAAGAGAGTGCAAATCATTGCGGAGTTATCTAACACTGAAAATTAAAGACAACGTCGACGCATTAAACTTCAGGAATAGAGAGTTAGATAACTAGTTTTTTTTAAATTATATTGAACGAAATATTTTTTTCTTAATAGAAATTCAGTCTCCAATCAAGTTAAGAAGTCAGAAGTTAAAGATGAAGACTGAAGCGGATGAGGATCTCTCGCGTAGTTTCCGTTAAATCAAATCCATCGTAAAACGTGAAAATTTCCTAGGACCTCCCATGATGTTAAAACGTCCTGCGCGAGCAGCTTATTTTTGATACACTCGATTAGACGGCACGCCGGATGAATTTAATAGACGCTTCTCCTTTTCTCGGTACGTTCCTGTTTTCAGTCACGTCCGCAGTTTAATATCGCCGTTAACGTCAATCGCATAACTCTTTCGCTGTATCTTGCAAGCATTTTTTCATGACCGTCGTAACGGACCGTGAGCGATAATGAATTCCGCCTCCTCCCCGCTTTCCGTACGTCCTATTTGTATCTATGGATATAGATCGATATGTCCTATGATCTAAGTTTATCTATTGCATCTTACCTTCATTACGTGCGTCTTAATACCATATATGACTACTAGATAAAAATTTTATTTTATATTCTTGCCTATTTGCATATCTCTGTCACGCATATCATGTTTAAAATTCTTTATCGTCTACTTTCTTATATCATAAATTATATATTATATATTAAATTATATATTATTATACGTTACATAATTTTGTAGGTTTTTCTGTATTTTTTTATATTAACTGTATAGGCAATGAAATCTTTCATAAGTTTCACTTTTTTATAATTTCTGCTAAAATATGACTCCATTTACAATTACAGAAAAAATATTGTAATTATTCATCACCCTCGAGGAATTTAGCATTAGATATAAATTGCACTTTTTAATTTTTAATTAATTTTTAATCGAGATAATTAAAAAATTTAATATAGTCTGTCATTATAATCGCATTAATACTAAATAAGGGATCTTCCGCTTAAAACAAGTACATGACATTCGAACATTTAATATATTATTATGTTTTTTGATGCTTAGTATCTATAAATGAAAGTACTTATGTGACGTTTAATCACACTGTTTATATTTACGAGTAACAATTGCAGTTAGTGCGCTCTAAATTTGCCATTTTTTTTGCTCTACCTTGTCTTGTTATATTCTTTCAAAACATTTGCTCGGTATTAATAAATACATCTTTCTTTTTTTCTTCCTTCCTGATTCTATATGCTCTCTCCTTCATACAAATTCTTAAATCTTATCTAGCAACAAAGTAAAAGCGAAATTACACGAAGTCTAATACAGTTGTCATTTAATTGTAAAGAATGATAATGAAAGAAGTGAACTTCACTATTATTCTTCGATGCTACATTTTTAATGATTACTAGAAATGATTTTTATGATATTAAAAATTACTCTCTAAAATTTTCAGAGTGAATCTCATTCTGAAAAGTGCAATCCCCTTAAAGATCGCAAATTGAGTCATTCTTTTTCAAGACTCAATTTTCATTTTTTAAAGTGAGATTCCACTCGAAAGAATTTAAAGTATTTTAATGTATAACCTATATTTACACAAGATTGGAACTATTGATTTTGTAATAAACAATTAACATTAAAATAATGTTAAATTAATGTTGAAATATATTGACTTTTCTGTCACTTATATTTGATATTGAATGTCCTTTCATAATTTGTTTGTTTTTTTTAGTTGACAACTAAAATTATATGTAAAGAGAAATAATGTCGAGAGAATCGACACAAATTTGTGCGCTCTGAATGCCCGATTCTCCAATTGCTTGCCTTGATTGATACACAAACATGCTGTAATATATGCAGAACATTGAAATTATTGCAGAACTGACGACACCTGTTAAAATAAGCGAAATGACCGATAATCAATTGAATGATTGATTAAGCTTAATTAAGTTATTTGTCATCTGTTTCTAAAATTAGAAGATACTTGAAAAAAGATTGATGGAGCAAATTAAAGTAACTTAAACTAGTTAGTAAAAAGGTTATTAATAATGGAATTGTACAAACCAATTGACTTCAAAGCGAAATGCACACAGTAAACAATTCACCGATGCGAATTAAGGTCGACTGCCCTTGTGACCTATATTTCTACTATAATATAAAGTGTGTTGTATTATCAAACGCACAATATATCCGAGACGAACTATTGCCTGATGCTTAGCTGTAGCTCACAATTGCTAACTAAACCTGTGAATATTTTGAGAAAAGAAAAGAGACTTGAAATTTTGTATACACACACACCTTTACAGTTAACTTTGTGTTGTCACCAAATACTTATCTATTTAATTCTGTCTTTAATCTATGCAGCAATCCTCAAAGTCCCTGCTTTCAGGTAGAAAAGACGAGAGTCAGACGAGACAAAAGTCCGTAATTTTGAAATCAGATAATGAGGCTCGAAGCATTGTAAACATTTGCCACGTTCCGTTTGCCTCGCACGCCATTCATTCAGAAAAGTGAAAAGCCAAGACTTCCGAGTCTACATTCCGCACCTAAATTTCGAAACAAGGAATTCCACTGCGTGATCAATCTCCATCCTTTCTTTTCTATTTTTCGCGTAGGCTAGTAATTATATCTGCGATTTAATATTTTATTTTTACGTTTTTTCGCGTTCTCGGCTTTTACACGCAGCGGCGTCGCTCGCCGCACGCACGCGCACACGTACACGCACACGCGTCAGGCGCGTGCGCGCACAATGCGCTCCGTCTGCACGCGCGACAGACTTTAGGGACTTGTGTGTTCTCTGTCTTCTCTCTTTCACTCTCTCCTTCTCCCTCTCTTTCTTTTTCTCTCTTTCTCTGGGACAATGTACTCTTCGTGCTCACGCACGCGCGCGCGCGTGTACGTGAAAACTGCGAAGTCGTCGTGAAGTTCGATGCCTGCCCGAGACAAGCAGGTAGAGACGCACGGGGATGACCATTCAAAAAAAAAGGATCGCCACTCTTATTCATTTAAGTATCACCAATGGGGGGATGGCTTATCGACGGACCACGACGGATACCGTTAAAAATTAACGATAACCAAGCACTATCGGAGACTTAATTAGCAACGAGTCTTTTCTAAATTTTGATTTAATTAGTGATGGATCATTTTCGAAGTTAAAGTCTACGATTGGAGAATGATATAAAAAATTGATTTTTTACATCGAAATTTAAAGAGTAAATTAAAAAGGAAACTATATAAATATCGAAAATATAATATATAATTAATATATGATACATATTTTTATAAAAAAACATAATTGTTAAAAATTAACGATGATAAAGCTGTATCGGAGATTTAATTAGCAACGAGTTTTTTTTTTAAGGTTGTTTTCAAATTAATGTTTACGTTTAAAGGATTATATCAAACAATTGATTTTTTTACATCGAGATTTAAATGAAAGAGTAAATTGTATAGATATCGAGAATATAATAATTATTCACATCTATATTATGATACTTTTTAATAAAATATAATTGTTTATTGTAATATATTGTAATACTTTTTACATTAATATGTTTCTATTGATTGGAATATCGAGATTGTAATCATATCTATATTATAATACTTTACAATGAAATAATTTATAATATAACATCTCGTAATACTTTTGTCGATACATGCTCTATTGTTTTATATATATATTTCGTCTTCCAATATTAATACTTTCTAACGATGTTAATCTTTTTAAGCATTCATATTAATAACGATGCTCTCTAGCGTCGTCTAGTGGTCTTCCTGCTACCAGTGGTTTCCGGGTGGATTTCTAAATATGCTGCTGGCTATTAGAAATTTTTTCGCGCATATCGTCCGATAGCGTGGTGCGTCCTTGCTTGTAACGCGTGCGAGCGCGGCGCTATGGCGCCCGCGTTCGAGCCACAAAACGAATATGAATCATCTCCAGATCGCATCGGCGTGAGTGCGCGAAAAATGCGGGACGTCGCGAATGCGCGCGCACACGTGCACGCGATATTCCGTTTCGTCGTGCGTTTCCGCGTGCGCGGGAAATCTATTATAGCGATAGAAATAAATCTAGAGCGTCGATCCCCGAACAAATCTCGAAATTCTCCCGAGGCACAATCGTTGTATTGACGTAAATAAGTGATGTATGAATTTTTTTATACAGGGCAGACCGCAACATTTTGAACGCGTGCTTCCCATCTAAGGTTCCCACCAGCCGTATTCTTTTAAAGTCCGGTTTTTTATTATCCGGTTATCTCGTGGTTTGACTTAACCTTACTTGATTTGATAATATAAAAATTGTGATTTTCTAGCTACGATTAATGAATAAACTAATGGTTTTTTTAGTGTTAACTTTAAAAATTATTTACTACAAGTCAGTTTAGTGATTAACCATTAGATTAAATAATACAATTTTTACATTATCATCGAGTTGAGTCTAACTACAGTTAATCAACAAATGAAAAACCTAGCTGACCTAAGAATAGTACATGTATTCTTTTTGAGACAATAACATTTCCGGTCATTAATTAAAATTTTATATTTTATATGAAATTATATTAATAAGAATTGTCAATAAAAATTATGTCTTAGCAATTTTATTAAATATCTATATTTAATACATAAAAAAATTATATCCTCCCGTCCTTGGTTTGTTTTTTAAAAAAATGTACATATGTACTCTTCTTATAATTCAGATATGATAACCTTATTTCCATTTAAATGTTCGCGTTTCGTGATCATTTGTCATTTGAGTCCGTCGCAAAGCTAGCATTCATGCAAATCTTGATTCTCGAGAGATTTGTTCGCGTTGCTTGAATCTCCTAAAATTATTACTTAACAGTGTCTGTAATGAAGTAGTAAACTTTCAACCCGGATCCATTAATATATTAATTTTAATTTCGATTAACTTACTGTTTATCTTTTCCTAATTCTTAGAATTAAAAAAGGGTAGAGTAATTGAGCCGAGGTTAAAGTTAATTTTACATTGGTAGAGCCGAACCTTAAACTGCAAAAAATTGACAATTATAATTGAATGTGAGAATAATTGACTGATGAATTTCTTACAGCTTAAGCTTTACTTATTATTATATCTAACTTTATTATAGATATGACATTAAATGAGATGAGTATATATTCGAGTGAAAAAAAATCGAAGATTTTAAATGCAAAAAGTGCAAACAACGCGAATAGACCTGAAAATAGCCATCCAGCTGTGTCACTTTTATAGAGTTACAATAGAAAAACGCTTCGATTTCGATTGAAATTGTTGTTAATAGTTTACGTTTACCCTGTGCCGCGTTTAGGCCGCGGCTTATACAATAGATGTCCTTGTTTATCCTGTATATTAAACAAAGATACCTATCGTATAGGTACGTTGCGGACTAAGCGCACGATGTAAACGTAGCCATTATTATTCGTAGTCAGTTGTCAACAAGGTTGATTATTTTACCCACACCAAAAAAACCCGCAATTTGTGGGTTTTTTTGAGTTTTATTAGAATTGTAGAAAAATAAATTTTTTAAACACAAAAGGGACGTATTTATAAATATTTAATGAATATATGTATACTAAATTATAACTGAAGTGATATAATTTTAACATATACCAATTTTAAGATATATACAGGGTGAGAGTCACTTAAGACTGGCCACCCGAATAACACCCACAGTTTTGGAGATAGGAAGAAATGTTTCAGATGAAAGTGGAATGGTTTCAAGGGGGATGTATTTTGGTCATGTTGTCTTTCTTCTAGGCGGAGGCGCTAAAAAGATATAAAGGTCACCTCCATTTTTTTAAACGAAATTGTATAATTTTTTTTATACAATATGGTTCTACTATCATTCTGCATATAAAAATATTAAGGTAGTGATAATAAGGTAGTGAATAATGATAAATACAACGTAAACTAAATATTACGTGAAAAAAATATCAAATAATCAATTTTACCAAAAAAAACCCCCCAAAAACTCGAAAAACCCAAAAAAACCCCAATAAAATCCAATAAAACCCCCATAAAAATCCAGTGGGGGGGTTGAGTTTTTTTTTAAAAAGCCCGGGTTTTTTTCAACCCTGGTTGTCAATGATTTAATGATTGCGACAGAAATTGGCGTGCGTTTTTCTATTATCTACTATCATGCTAGACACGTCTTTTCATTGAGACTATTGCGAATTGGATTCGATGAAAAGGAGCCTGAAATATTCTCCGCCTTTCGTTTCGGTATGATAACTAAAACATTTACCGATACGCGTTAATGCGTTGTAATAAGAAAAAAAGTCATTCTAGGAGCAGAGAAAGCCGATCTGGATAAAGTGTCGATGCTTTTTCCGTATCTGTATCGATGATCTCGTTGCGCTCGAATTGCTCGTTCGGTTGTTACACACGGGAGCCGTCACTTTGACTTTGATCGACGAATCCTCGATGGGATTTCGCGAGAGAAATTAGTTCGGAAAACTCATTTTGCGCGTTAACGCTTTCTAAGGTAAATTTATCTTTCACATTTTCTGAACGATCGGAGCACCCGATATCGAATGCGAAGTAACGCTAGTTTCTGTCTAGTTGGAACATAAATAGCAGGTGCTCGCGCACGGCGTTCCGTTGTGTAATTGCACAGATTTTAAGACTAGTCGATCCTGTTTTCTTCGCCGTCTATTATTGAATGGATGCAATCTCTCTGCGTGGTGTAGAGTTAAAAATGATACCGCGGCAATATTAGTGTCTAAACTTGAGAGCAACATTTTTAGTTTCGTGGTCGTTACCTGCTCCCGTCCTAAATTTAGTTCTTACATACATGGCAAGAAGAAACGTCAGTTCTTGGAGAATCGTGAATTTAAAAATGCACAAATCCTTTGTATTCTTTCATAAAAAAACGAGAGAGAGAGAGAGAGAGAATAAAATTTTGCAAATTTGGACAATATATAATTACTTGCTGTTTTCTTTCTATTTTCAGAGAGCTTTTTATCGAGCACTAATCTTATCTTCTTTAACGGGATATTTTTTGATGGATATAGATAGATTGACTTTTTCGTACTTTTTTAAGAGAAATGAAAATTTTATTCACAACAATTAGATTGAGATTCAAGAGAAAATTTCAATTAATTTACCTTTCATTGTTGCAAACGCACAAAAATGATAGCTACGTTTTGTACAAAAATGGAATCTCATTCTCATTAAATTTTCACTTTGAAATTTGTATTATATTGAAAATGTGTCACAAAAGTAGGTTAAATTTTGTTAAATTCCGCGCATATTTATTGTCAGCTGTTGCTCGCCGAAAAGGAAGGCGGAGCCA
>NW_017256479.1:51830-61039 GCF_001594055.1 Mycetomoellerius zeteki
GAGCTCGACTAAACGACTTTGCGAAGGTCGAATGCAATCGTGCAACGTTAGCGGCCATTGCGGGAAAGGTCATTTACTCCTTCGAGTAAACAAAGCGGCGAATCTTCCGCGACTGACGCAGCTGCGCTATTTTTTTCGATACACGGAATATACGGTTGTTAACCTTCAAGGTTCCACCTGCAATATGTGATTAACTTTAATCTCATTTTAACTATTGCTGTTTATCTTTTTCTAATTCTTAGAATTCTTAAAATTAGAAAAAAAGTAAACACATTAATAGTTAAACTGAGATTAAAGTTAATCTCATTGGTGGAACCAGATATAAAGTTGATAGGTGGAATGCTCAAAATACTTCAAAAATTTTTTTAATTTTATAATTGCATTTTTTTGCATATATATTATGTTATAGTTAAGTTTATTAGTATATTAGTTATAAGTTAGTAGTATATTAGTTATACCTTTATGAAACAGAGGAATGAAAACGTAATGAACTTTAAAACTTCTAAGTATCTGGACAATACTTTTTCTTTGCTTTTTCCAGAACAAGGTTTTAAAGAAAATTATACTGGGGATGCTGTGGCACCCCATCTACTTAAAGGTTAATTGGTATCAAAGGAGCATATTTTTTACTTTGAAACTTATAATCCTGATCTAATTAACTGCATATATATATATACTGAAAAAAAATGTGCTGTTAACATATTTTTTCCATCTATTCGTCGAACTTAATGTAACTTTTCGGCTAATTCAAAGTTGTCCTCTTTTGGCAAAAATTTAAATGCTATCCTTCTTCGCACCGTCCTAATTTTCTTTGTCGTTGTCGACCATTTCGTCCTCACATCCGTACGAAGGATCTCACGTGGTTCGTTATACGTGGATTCGATCGATCCGAGCTCTCGCCCTCCGCTGCTTGACGTCATCCTCTTTTTATTTCAATTTATTAAAATCGACGTTAAGGTCGCGCACGCGTTGCACCTTTGATAAACACCGAGGAGTAGGGTGGAAACTTGAAAAAAAATAACGCGATCGAATTTCGAAAGGTAAAGAGTTACACATCCGGGGGGAGGGGGAAGAGGGGGGAGAAGACATTCTAGCATGACCAGCATGAATGAAGAAGCGTGGCGATCGAGTCATCGCGTCATGTGAACTTTACCATGACTCTCACTTCATGCATACGATTCCCCTTCCTTTGTTCCACTCTCTCTCTCTGTTTTTCTCTCTGTCACACTTTTTCCTGGCGTGAATATTTTTTTAAACTAGCGCACGCTGTTTACAATTTATGGCAAAGACGTCACAGCTCAGTTATGATAATAACGTGATATGACGATAAGAAATCCTTTTACCGTTAAATGATGAGGATCATTTGATGTTTTAATTCTTTTGAACAAACGTAAGAATATTTTTACGCATCACAGGAGATAAAATTCACCGTAAATGCATATTTGGGGCTCTTGTGGGTTGATTCGTAAACAAAAACCGTCCGTAGATAAGTAATCGGGAAATCGCGAATGCGTCATCCACATCGTGCGTTATCCACGTCGCATGAGTCAAATGCGCAGGCACATTGTAAAAGACGGTTGAGATTAGCGATTCATTCCACAATAAAGTCAGCCGAGTACGGGTAATTACGTACTGACTATACCGAGTCGCTTTTCAAAATTAACAACTAGCTATTTTTGTGAAAAAAACAAAAAAAATTGCGTGCTTTACCTTCATTTTTATATTACTCATTATTTATTATTGTGCAAAGAAAAAATATATGAATAATAATAATAATGTAAATTAATTTGCTTTTTTTTATATCTATATACGTATAAATTCAATTGATAACAGTGAAAATTACATATCACACACATTCATGGAAAGAACGATTTTGTTGAACCATCAAAATAATTAGGAAATCTCAAGCATATAGCGAGCAATGTTGCAAAAAATTTTAACATTCTAGCAACTAGTTTGAGCGTCCTCTTATATAATTATTTTGATGAAGCAACAAAATTATTTTCATATCTATATCTATTTAAATTTTGAGACACTGGAGCAAAATTATCCTTTTCGTGCTATGTTGATAAAGATAGAATGACACGAGTAAAAAATTAGCATTTTTGAGATAATAAAAGGAGACATCGAGCCTAATATATTCTTGTGAAGGAGCGACATATTTGTCAACATATTGCTTATACGGAAAAGTGTCATAACTTTGATAAAGGATGAAATTTACATAATCCTATACTGAGGTAGGCTTGTAGCTCGAATTTTGAAAACTTATAACATAATTTTAAGGAATACAATTTTAATACAATTTTAAAGAATATAATTAAAAGTATAACATGAGAAAGAAAATAAAATTAATACATGCATATTATATTCGTCATTTAATTAAAATGTTCCAATTAAAAAAAAATTTTTTTTAAATACTCTACTGACTATAACGGTACTAAAAGTTGCTAATTTTAAAATGTGTCACTTTTTTTATAAACATACCGACATGATTTTTGTTTTTCTAATGTAACCTAATTTGGCTTCAATGAAAATACCAGATGTTTGAAATAAATTTGCCGATAATTGTCTCAAACTTCATTATTAGCTCTGTTTCATATTTTATCGAATACGACGAACTGAACGAAAAGAGAGTCACAAGAGGAAATGGAGTTATAAATATCTAACAAATGAAGTTTCGCGCAATTAGGGCAATTTGGGGCATGTGCTTATTCTTGTTTAAATTTGGGTATTGCATACTCAACCTAACTCAATTGCTTGTAACTTTCATAAAAATGAACACATTGTGAAGAATTTTTCTTAATCGAAACGCTGAACGTTAAGGAACATAACGGTATTAAGAAAATGTATATATTTTTATTAGATAATAAAAAAAATTGAAACAATGCAAAAATCATTGAAAACAGAAAACTGGATATACCACACCCAGAGTGACACCGAAGAATTCATTATCGTTATATATTATTATTACGCAAAAACAAACGGATATGTCAGACTACGAAATATTACTTTCAACTATTTTGAGCGTTGCCATTTCTCGATTACCAACAGTCATGATGCGCGAATAAATAATAGACAGGATGCACGCGCCCCGAATATGCTTGCAAATTTATGTGTTAAGACATTTACGATCCCCTGTGCACGTACATACATAGGTATAGTTTCAGGAAGTAGTAAGAAAGAAGAGAAAAGATTTAATTTGTCTTTCTGCGCCGCTCACTTTTGTTCGTCTTCTCGGCCTTGCTGTGGCATTGCCTCCCTCATTGTGACGGAGGAGCTTGCCAGCTCGGTACTTATAACCGATGACGACGTAGTCGTGACGTCGCTAAGAATAATGTTAAAGCCATTGTCTCGTAAATCTCAAGAATTATCGCGTGGATAAGATGATTACGAAGGTTCCTAGCTTCGTCAAAGAAAACTAAGAGAAATTACAGATTTGTTCACGTTGTTTGAAATTTAAAAAAATTTTTGTACTTCTAAAGAGATAAATATATATTCGGGCGTTGAAAAAAGAAAAAAAATGAAGATTCTGAATCTAAAAAGTGAAGCAATGCGAGTAGACCTTCACAGTAAAAAATATTTTATACATATTTGTGTTGGATCCACTCAAGTTCTTATTAAAATTTTGTGTTGAATTTTCAACATATTACTTTATTTAAATAATTTTTGTTAAGTTAATAGTAAGCATTTCTTAATATCAAAATAATAATTTATGAATAAATGAGTAAATACATAAAAATAATGTTTTTAAACGTAAATTCAAAGATGAACGAATAAAATGTGTTGATTTAACATATCATAAATATTAGTTTCACTAAAAAAAATGCTTCCACAGTTTATTTACAAACCGTGCCAATATTACCTTTTTGTATTTAATTTGTAAATAATATTGTTAACACATATCTGTGTCATCTTCTAACATGTTCATCTTGTTAAATAAACATATAAATTTGAGTGGACCGTTCGAGACACGTGAAATGTATTTTTAATACAAATGTTCCAAATTATATAGAAATCTGAGAAGAATTAATTCCTAGGAATGTTCCTAAAATATAACTCTCAATTGTGTAAATTGGACGCGAAGCAAATTAAAAAAATTGGAGTAAGAATAAAGGAGGGAAAATTGCAGAAAATGCTGGGCCAATTATTAATTAAATGTCATTTAATTTTCTCTCTTCACTTGCGCGGTGTCGTTCTACCCATTTGACGTCACATCGACGTGGTATTGCAGCTGTCAAAATTTCACATGTCGCGTCCGTGTTGTCGGTCGGGTTCGACGAAGAGCGCAAAAGTGGGGTGAAAGCCCGATTAAGTTGGCTCGCGGGTCGAAAGTGGAGGGAGAAATTACTTTTCGGATTGTGCAAAACTGTCGATGTTTACTCGCGTCTACTTGCGAGCACAAAGCGTTGCACGATAATTTCGAGTAAACGAAGCAAACATCCTCTATGTAATTTTACGATCTTTTTCACGTAATGTTTTAAGCGTTTTTTTTTTTGTGTAACGCTTGTCAATTCTTTCCGTTAATAATCTTTCTTTCGAAATATCGTTTGAATTCCATCCGAGGGAAGCGACTGAATTATTGAAATACGAATTGAATCCCAAGTAGCAAGGTGACGTTTTCATGACGTCTTATTGATGTCTTATTAGTGTTTGTCATTAAGATGTTAAAAAGTCACCTTACGGCTTTTGATTGAATCAGGCGGTTATGTATCTTGAAACGAGGTGAAAGTGAGCGAGTGTATTGGAATATTTGTAATTTTATTGGTCACTAAAGTGAATTTATTTATTTTGATCATTTTCACTTCGTTTCAAAATAGAAAATCGATCCTCAGAGCTTATATTCTTGAATTTGAATCGCGTACGAAAATCTATAATACATATAACGTATTTTTGAACGCGATATTTTTCGAAAAGAAGGCCCAGATAAGATTCGATTCGGATTTCAGTTTTTATAATGATTATAATCCGAGTTATTCGAAACTTTCGAATTTAAGAGGTTCGAGAATACTAATCACATATATTAACAATGTTTTAAAATTTTTCTCACTAATGGGTGAAACAAATAGAAATTATTAAAATTCAACTTGACAATAATTATATGTTAATTAAAAATTACGTTTCAGCGATTTGATTCGAGTAAAATTTTATCGACGAGAGATAGATAGATAGATAGATAGAGCCTTTATTATAGAGAGAGAGAGAGAGAGAGAGAGAGAGTTCTAGGGCAAGCTCTCTAAGAACTTAGAATACATAAGTAATATAAGTACACGGAGAGAATTTTTTCTTAGAGTTTACTCTGAAAATATGATAGTCATGGGACAATATTGTATTTCGAGGAATTTTAATGTAAATCTCTCTCATTCATTAATAAAACTACAATAAAGTATAAAATAAGTTTGATTAATTTTATTGAAGTGCACGATAAAAGTCTTTAAAATATTGTACCACAACTACTATATTTTCAGGATAAATTTTAAAAGATAATTCTCTCCGTGTATAATTATAATACATTAAAGTATAATAAATGCAGTAAATACCATGAAAAAAAAACATAACAGTAAGAATAAAAATAGTGTTACAATTAACAAAAATTATGAGAAGAAAAAGAGAAAAAGAAATAAGTAAATAAATAATAATAATAATAATAGAGAGAGAGAGAGAGAGAGAGAGAGAGAGAGAGAGAGAGAGAGAGAGAGAGAGCGCCTGAAAGCGGAGTGCTTTGTCACAGCTAACATAGTAACATCCTCGCTCGGAGGCGAGCAAGTCATCCGAGAAGCGCGTGTTTGGTGATCGGAGTTTGCTCGGCGGTTGTTTGGCGTAGGAGATATCATTTCCGTGGCGGCGCCACAGAATTACGCGAGCGCGAGGCACGACGGGCGAGACTGGAATTAAACGTCGAGTAATCGCCGCATTAAAACCCGTTGTCGTGCCACCTGTCCCGGTCTTCTCCGTCGCGCATAGCGTAGGAGCGTGCATTGGAAACACCTTACGGGAAGGTTTGATCGGCGGGTTCGATGGTACTAGAAAGCTCCGCACCGGGGCGTCGCGAGCACGCGTGTGTCCTCTCCCTCCCCTCCCTTCCCCCTTCCTTTCCTCCTTTTCCTTCCCCGCCGCCCCTTTCTTATCCATTCGCTTTCCTCGCATTATCGCCTCACTTCAGTGCCGTCCGCTGACCACCGCACCGCGGCGTTTCTTGCAGCTGCTCCGATCCCGCAGACCCTCCCTTTTACTAATTTCAGCTCTCTGTCCCTCACGTGCAATTTTGTGTGACAATTTCTTTTCGCGAAGTTAATATGATAGAATTGCTCGAGAGAGAAATTTCTCTCGTGCGATTAAAGGTGAGGACGTCTTGTCACGATGTGTTTTTATTCGTCACTTGTTAAAACTGAATTTTTTGTGTTCGATGGAAAGTTTAAAAATTATATTTTCCTGCTTGTACACGTATATATATTTTATATTATGCGCATTACAGTCGTGTATATTAAGGAACAGTGAACTTTGACAATTCTTGGTTGAAGCATTTTATTTATGAGAAACCACGGTCATAAGTCAAGTTTTTCAATATTCTGATTAAGTGAGCACGCGATTACGTATGTTCACGATAGTTAAATTTTATGCTGCTTGAGACTTATCAGAACCTAATAAAAAATTTTTATGCTTAATATCTGATGCAATTAATGTTAATATTACTCGAAAAATATTTTACGCTTTTCGCATGTTTTAAAATCGCGACGGTCTGTGAAGTAATTTTACGATTTTGAAAGCTCATCATCCCGAAATAAATTCATTAACGCATCATTATACATTCTGAGAAATTTGAAAGTTTCTTATTTGAAGATCTGTATATATTTATCGTTACATAAATATTTTGCGAAATATACACTGAGAAAAAAATTTAGTTGAAGATGGACGTACCAAAAGATTCTGATTATATCAATCAGAATTTCAGTTATAACTAGAATTTTAGTAGATTTAACAAAAAATTCTGATTCGTACATTTTCAATCAGAATTCCAATTAATCCAACCAGATATTTTTCTCAGTGTACATGTAATCAGAAAATTGAATGCTCAAATGATGGAATTTTACGAGCAAAGTTCTTCCTTTCCTCTCGGATTAAGTTACCCTTCATTTTGTCTTCTAAAGATACTAGGCGTGGCGAATTATGCATTTCAGTTCGGCGTACTTATAATTCACCCGGTTATTCGATATCGATAGAAAACTCGTCAGACATTCGAACATGCATACGCTTTCAACTACTATTTCGGTACGGTCCTATATGCTCATTCTAATAACTTTTTCCCGATCGAGACGGTTGACCTAATTCTTAACCTCCTGCGATTCCTTATAACCGATAGAGGGAAGAGGTACTATTCGATTCAAATAAAGATACTCTTTATTCGAGAACTGCTTTAAACAGTTGAATTTTAATGAGATTAAATCTTACTTTGATCACGCCCTTTTTGCAAATTTTCATTTTTTGTTAATTTAAAAGCAACTGTAGACTAAGCCACATTTTATAATAAACGGAAAATAAGTATATTTTTCCCGTCATTTTAACTTTAGAGTTCATCTTCTCCGTTTTTGCAAAATGTAGGTTAGTCCTTTGTTGCAGCAAACCCTTAGTTCTATTTACAAATAGTTGAGCGTCACGTTTATTATAATATACAGGCAAATCTTTAATATTATATGTATATATATTTTAACAATTTTGAACTATAATATAAGAACGTAAATGTAATGTTTCGTAATTTAAAAATCCATATATGAATTTAGACAAAGCTAGATTTCAAATTAATCACCAATTTAATCATCCACAATCATCAATTTTAGAATTGAGGTCAGACTCTCTGGAGCATTCTTCATTAAAAATACATGGAAAATATATATAGATACGTGGCATTGTATGTGTTTGAATTTTGCGAAACTAATTTGTAGAAAAATTGCTATGCTTCTACTCGCTATAAATTCACGGGTCTTAACTTTTCATTAACTGTGCCAGAAAGATAAACATCGAGCTTTAAATACCACGCCTAATTAAAATCTGAACCTAATCATAATGAGAGAATTTGTGTTACATTTAAGTATATATATTCTCATTTCCTTTTCAATTAGAGAACAAAGCTAATAATACAGCAGATCGATGACCCAGCTAGCAATTTAATGTCTTAATCTCGTTGAAGACCTGGAAAAAATTTATAGAACTGCCGGTGCAAAAAAATTTGATTTATATCTTTGAATTGCATTTCGTTGATTTTTGAATCTTTCGTTGACTTTAATATTATATGTATATATATTTTAACAATTAAAATTTTGAACTAATAATATAGGGATATAAATGTAATGTTTCGTAATTTAAAAATCCATATATGAATTACAGATCCTCGCATTTTTAGATCACGAATCATAACGTGATATAATACTCGTGACACATATTTTCGTATCGTAAAATATCTTTGCTATAAAAGCGCAAAAAATTCATCTTTACATAGAATCTCCAAATAGCTCGCGCGGCCGACAATCGTGTCGAGAGTGTGTCGAAAAGTGGACTTGCCCCGCTTTTTTACGATTCGCGGCATCAATTGAATTCAATTGGAGCCAATCGCTCTCGCCGTAGAGCGTTCAAAAATCACCGGCGCTCTCGCATCGGTTTGCGCGCCGCATACGAAATCGTGGGAAGCGATCGACGATGAAATTTTCGCCGAAGAAATTCTCTCGGCGAAGGAGTCTGCGAAGCGGGAGAAAGCGCGCGGTGGTCCCGGGGGCAGCTCGGGGTGTACCCGTGTGTACCAGCTGAGCGCGTGCTGGCGATGGCGAGCGGTTGAAGTTCCTTGTGTCCACGATCGGCGCTGGATGCGCGCCGCAGCTGCGGTAAGCGGTTGTGGCAAGGCAAGAGGCGACCCGTCGGGCCGTCGCCGTTCACCGCGTCCGCCGTCAGCCGCCGTCGCTTACGCGTCCGCCCAAAAGCCAGCCAGTACAGCCTCTGGTCGGCCGATCGCCATCATGAAAACATTCGCCCGTCGTTATCGTTGTTTCGCCTCCGTCCTTGCGGGCTAGCGCGGATTGGAGGTAATATCGAACGTCGGGGAAGTCAGCACGATCCGCGCGCGTGAGCAAACGCGAACGAACACGGCCACGTTCACAGCGCGGACGGTCCGGAACGACCCGACCGCACCGACCGCACCGATTCACCACGGCTCGTCCGTCGCC
>NW_017256479.1:61172-68278 GCF_001594055.1 Mycetomoellerius zeteki
CTGCCGCCACTTAAATGCCTCGCACAAATTCCTACTCCATGTTGTGCATCGGTTGCGACACGGCTGCGTGTTGGAAAGTGAGTAATATCGTAACGCGCTGCGTGCGATCACGCCTTCTGTCGTCTCGTTGACGTTGATATCTCTCATGGGCTGCCCCTCTGGCTGCCTAGCTGCCTTATCGCCGAACAAAAGGGAAGGAAAACGAAATATCAGATCACCAAGATGACGTAGTAAAAATTCCTAGGAATTGTGCTTCCCCTCTTCCTCTCGTCCTCTCGCTCGCTCCCACCAGAGGCTCTCGCCTTCTCGCTCTCTGTCGCTCACGTTTTGGCCTCGCGGTCCGAGCATCGAATCTCCTTTTTCTCCCACATTGTTGTCTCCTTTTATTGAAATTTCGGTTATTATCGAGTGCCTCGGCGTGTCCACGGATCCCAAGGGCATGCCTCATTGAGAAGATATTTATGTTCTGACCTTGCATGACGCAGAAAGCAGGAGAAATTGTGAAAGGTCCCATCTTCTTGTCAATACACATTGTGTTATTTGAAATTTTCGAAAATTTGCCTGCTTTTCTTTTCTTAAACTCTCGTCATGATTATCGTCCCAAAAACGTCATTGTCTCGGATTTTCTCCTTTGTAGCTTTTATACCTGTGATCTTGGTGTTCTTTTTTTTAGTTAATTGTGTTGTTTTCACGTTTATTTCTTTGTCATAAAAAAGGTCGAGATGGTGTAATATATTTTGTGAATTAATTGTTGTAACATCACAAGTTTAATATTTACAAAGTACGGTACTCTTTGTGATCTTGGATTGTGATTTGGCTTTGTCATTCTTGTTTATGATGCATTTTAACTTTTAACGTACTTTACATTCTCTTAATACATCCTGTTGTTCATACACTTGTATAAAAAACAATTATTTTAAATATTTAAATACAAGATATGTAAGAATTAAATTTGTGAGATGACAGTGTTCTTATATTTGCATATATTTTAATTATGCTTTTATGCGTAACAAGTTTATATTATCTATTCATAAGTCTTGTAATTTAAAACTTTGTAGTATAAGATATTGATTAGCATTTTATTTTATCCTTTGCTTAATTGCATGATTTACTTGTAAACAGGTGAGTACATGGTGACACACGGTTGCAGAGGAGCAATTGGGAAGAGAGCCGCAGCAAAGGACTACACCTAGTTATCCTACACCAAGCTGACTGCAACTTTCCACTGTTTCTCAAGGCAGTGATCGCAACTAGGATATAAACAGAAGTTTCCTTGATTTACGAAGAGTGTACACTAATAAAAGACGAGAGTTATGGAACGAGAGTCTAATCCTATGCAAGCTCTGTGTCGCAGTGGCTGTGGATTTTATGGCTCGCCAGCTACTGATGGCCTTTGTTCCCTTTGCTATAAGGAAAATCTAAAAAAGAAGCAGCAACCACCAGTGTCAGCTGCCACCGTACCAACCTCACAGACTGTCTCCAGCAACGCTGGCACGTTGCAAAGCAGTTTTGGTAGCCCAGCAGCTACAGGAACGACGGCCCAACCTACCATTCCTACTATACCTCAGTCAACGTCGGATCTATCCAGTCCCAAAGAAGTGAGTATTACCATCTCTTTTTCATAGCTATTCTGCACAAACGTAACGCCTTTGTTCTTTCCATTAATTTGCAGAAAATAGCGCTTATAAGCAGTCCTGAACCCACAAGGTCGTATACATCAAATTGTTTTTAGTCTGTAAAACATAATCTTTCAAAACAGCAAAAGGAAAGAATATAAGAAATTGTTTGAGTCAACTTTACAAGATATTAAACTGCAGCATATATTCATGTAGCTTCTTTTGCATTGTTTTAATGAAAGTTTATCTTATAGAAATTCATGGACTGTAGATAAGAGAGAAATTATATAATTATATTATAAAAATAGATTATCTGTATTTCTAAGAGGGAGTGATGCAACATACTAATTGAAACATTTAAATTCTGATAATGATTATGATAAAAATTTATTGAACAATCTATTTTATTGGTTATATTTATTACTTTTCTAAATGATGTAGACAAATTTATACCAAATTAATTATTAATTAGTATTAGAATTTATATGTTTCTATAACTTAATAATGTAATTCTTTCCATTAAATTTAAAATAGGATACCATAAGAGATATAAAGAATATAAAGGAAACCTTTAAGAAATAACTATAATAATAAATAATTATTTTCATTGTGTTCTTATGCGATATGTGTTATACTTCTGTCAAACAGGTAAACAGAGAAGACCAGGAAAGTGAAGTAGGTGTAAGCAGTGCAGTAGCTGAAGGTTCATCGGCGAGTAGTGGTGATGTAGATGACTCCTTTGATGGCAAAGAGACTGATAAAGAATCTAAGAAGAAGAAAAATCGTTGTGCTGTATGTCGCAAAAAAGTTGGTTTGACTGGTAAGTGCCAATGCAATGTGATTAGTTAGTAATGCTGTGTGGAGTTGTTTTAATAATGATATACTTGCAGGATTTGAGTGCCGTTGTGGAGGACTATTCTGCGCCGTGCATCGATACAGTGACAAGCACGATTGCAAATTCGATTACAAAGAAATGGGCGCTCAAGAAATTCGGCGCAACAATCCAGTTGTTGTTGGTGAAAAAGTGCAAAAAATTTGAACTATTTAGTGTGTAGTCGTTGGGAAAATGGTTATTATAACTATATAAACAAACAGAATATAAAAAAACACGCAGAAAACGAGATAAATTATCTGGCAGCTGATTCGCACGTCGAGGGTTGAAACGAGCGAGCGTGTAAGATCGTGAGCGAGCGAGAGAATGAATGTGAGTGAGCGCGCAAGAGCGACAGTAAAATTGTTTTGTAGCTGAATGTTGAGGTAAGGTAGAAAAATGAAGAAAAGAAACGAATATCAGACAGAACAAATAAACGAAAGATTGCAAATTAGAATGTGTGCGCGTGAGTGATTGATTCGTAATTGGATGCCAGTGCCATGTAAGTTTCAGATTGTCATCTAGCGAGAGAATTTTAATTGAGAAT
Source organism: Mycetomoellerius zeteki (assembly GCF_001594055.1). Lineage (NCBI taxonomy): Eukaryota > Metazoa > Arthropoda > Insecta > Hymenoptera > Formicidae > Mycetomoellerius > Mycetomoellerius zeteki. Next base: position 64,207 of record NW_017256479.1, read on the forward strand.
ATACCTGGTTACTAACTGCTGCCAGTTTACTACTATTATTACCTATTATTATCTTCATGATTATTACGGTTTATGATTATTCTATATTATGTTTATTAATTTACTTAAATGGAAAATTCTGCGAAAATATGAAACTCGTTTTACGTAAAGGCAGAACTCTTGGTGCGGTCAGTCGGTCCAGGACGTCTTCTTAGGAGTTTTGGTTTGTTCGAGAAATTTTATACATTACTGTTTCGTTTATATATATCAAAAAGTAAAAAATAGGGAATGTTGCTTAGGTAATGGCTGACGTTGATGGGTGATCACAATCTTAGGTTAATAATTAGTCTAATAATTATTAAGTATATTAGTCTATTGATTCATAAATAATGCAATGAAGTATAAGTAGTACTGTGTGTTTATGTCCAATTTCACGTGAATATAACCAGCAATTATTACTCATTAAATATGTTTCAACCTATATTGCAAATAATTATTTACACTACGGCCGCCAATCTGGGATTTGTAAATTAAACCCCTCTTTAACGTATTTCTTCGATTTCTCTTAGAACATAAATGAATTGTTAATGGTTGGAAGTCGATTAGTTTATACTCGTTTTCTTTATTTTTGCTTGTTTTACGAGTTTTGTAGGGTAGCTGCGCGAGGTATTCCGGTGCTGCACAGCAGCGCATAATGTAAGAATAAATGATTAATAAAATGTCTAGAGAGGCCGGGCATTATATGAACGACGAAAGAAGAGAACTATTAAAGTTTGTAAAGTGTGAACGTATACTAAAACCGTGCGCGAAGGATATTACACTGATAAATTTTATAATCCACGTACATACTTCTATTTTTCTTCTCCGCGCTTAAAACTCGTGCCGAATTTTATTTTCCATTTTTCGCCCGTAAATACTTCTACATGTTTGTAAAGTTATAGCATACGCAAAAAGGTGCTACAACTGTTATATATAATAAAGCTCCAGCTTTATTATATTCCTGTAAAACAAGATGAGTGAAGACGATAAAACTGCGCAAATTACGCCTCACGTATAGGTCAATTCCTTGAGAGTTTCATGAGTGAATTTGGATTTTTAAGGAAAAGGATATTTAAAAAGAACACACTGTGCGACTTTGCAATTTCGCGTAAAACAAAGTAGCAATGTTTTCTTCTATTTTTTTTTCTTTGTGTTATTTTGAGACAAAGCGCTTAATCTAAATTGTGCTGCCGTGCTTTTATTTTTCGTTTTGTAATTAGTGGACTTGTATAAAATATTATCCGCCTAAAAAAAAAATTGTTTTTGCGCCGCATCGAAAAATGTACATCAAATATCTTATTATTTTCGATAAATATATAAGCGTTCTGTTAAATGTGTAATCGTAAGGTCTATCAAGCTTTTTACGTGTTTTTCTTTCTTCAGCTTCGAATAAGCGAATGCTCTGCATTAGTTATCCCGTATTAAGTTACCAAATATACTTCACGTGTCGCCGCCGAAAGTACTCCAGCCGCGAACGATTTTCTCCTCGGACACATCAGCGTCGCAGCTGAAGGTTTCCAGAAAATTTTTGCGACTTAACGATACCTAGAAATTAAGGCAATCGAAAAAGACTACACTTTCGGTATAATCATGGATAATTCGAGCACGATTTCTCCGCGATCTTTACGGGACGACTTATATGCGCCGACTTCACATAGACAATATATACATATATATACATACATATATATATATATACATATATTTTATCTTGTATCAAGATATTATTGTTGTCGATGAATCTGTTTCTTTTTTCCTTTTTGGCGCACCTTTTTAAGAACGCTGATGAGAGAAATCAGAATCGTGTATAGAAAAAAGACGCACACCACGTAACACGTATACACATTTACATTTACATTTACACGTACACATTACATAAACACGTTACATACACAGACACCGATTATCAGTAATATCGACGGAATGGTTGCCTTCAGGCCTTCATCCTATTTTAGGCATAGCATATTTTTCTAACGTGTATCGCAATATCGGAATAATCTTGCCTAGCGAGAGCGATAGAATGACCGAGAGGAAGAGAAAGAGGAAGAGAGTGATTGAAGGAATGCGTATGTGAAGAGTAGAGATGCCTGGGAGAATGAGGCAGAGGAATGCGTGCGAAAACATAAATGATTTATAGGAGAGGCGAGAGAAAGAGAGATTGAGAGATAAAAAAAAGAGCGAGAGAAAATAAAAAAAGTTTATCAGCGATGATCGTACTTGGCTGACTATATAAGGACGTAACACGATGCTTGTAATTATTACGATTGATATTAGTACGTTTAAGCTATTAAAAAAGTAACATCAACTTTAATATATATTATATGATTACAAATTACCATCCTCTTTGAAATGCTTTAGACATTTAGGTTTCACGTACGTAAAGAGAGTTAGTGTGCTACGCTTTTTCCCTCTTTCCCTCCTTCTTATTCCTCCATCATGTCTCGTCCTCTTTCTTCCCAGGCCCTTACGGACCCTTTTGACAGTTCTTGAAACGTTTATAATTATAGCGGACTATATTTATGTATATTTAAAAACAAAATATATATAAATGCATCGCCCCTAAACGAAAGCCGAAAATCGTTTTTTGTGTGTTTTCGACTACTTTATATAGGGTTCTTTAATTAGCACCTCATCGAATTATATTGTAGCTGTAATGTACAAAGAAAAAAAAAAGAGAAGAGATGAGGTAACGTCTCCCGAACGTATTTGAACGAGGTGCGACCTTATTTTCTCTGTAATGAAAATTTTTGCTGCAATAAACGGTTTATCTTTTATCACGTTGGATACCCGATGCCATCTTGACCGAAATTTGTACTGTTATACGTATAACGATGCCTTTAACAAATTTAACAATAAACGTGAGTCGCATTGTTTTTTTATGTCTTTTATACATTCTCTGCGTACATACAACAGTCCTGACATACAACAGTGCCTTTAGCAATTTTATTAAAGTTGCTATTAATGCGTCAGTCTACCGAAAAATATAATACAATTAAAATAATATATATAAAAGAATAGAAATATATTTCTCTAAAATAGATATTTTACAATTAGAAAAAGAAAAAAGTACCGTGATGGAAAGGGAACAAAACGTGGAAAGGAGCAAATGCGCTTTCCACATTAATAAAAATGTGGGAAATTTTAGATACTCGAAGAAAATGAATATTTTTATCTTTTTTTTTGTTAGAACTTGGTCTACATGTAAAATCGACTCTCGTAAACGCCTCTGATTGTATTTACATATGAAAATCAACATTCGCGGTGAACGGAAAGAATTTAAAGTAATAAGGCATTATGTGATAATGATTGCATATTTCAATGAGCAAAATGTGAGCATGAATGGGCTCTTAAGCTTTAATGAATGTAAATACGCTTTTTTTTTACTCATAAAATTCACATGAAGCATTCTCAGAAACCGAGATATTTTAATGAATTTACATAACGATATAACGTATAACATAATATTTATAGACATTCAGCGTAGACCGCCATTTTATTTTGCAAGCTTAGCATCGCGATTGATCGAAACATCGGGTTTCCATCATGCAAATCAGTATTTCATGATCTTAAAGGCATATCCAAAAGACACGACCGATTGCATGAAAACGCAGTAATATCAGAAAGAAGCCTGAGAGCAGCCATGCTCGGGATTTAGCTGCAACCTTATTTTATCTTGAAATAAGAATCGACTATGAATACCGGCCTTAATCTCAAGCAACGTCTTAAGATGCTAATACGGCTCTCTGATTGGTACCGCCCTAAGACCGAACTATGGATTTCGTCCAAGGTTGCAGCTAATGCTGGATTCACACTGCATCCGATTTTCGTCGTACGACACTCTGCATCCAATCAGAAAACAGGATTCCGATAATACGAAGCAAAATTCATCGGAATCCTGTTTTCTGATTGGTTGCAGAGCGACTGTATTCCATTGGCTGAATTTTAGGATTTTAGGGTTAAGACCGAAGCATAAACCAGGCATAAATTTTGGGTATGGCCGCTCTCAGGCTTCTCTCTGGTAAGTCCGGATCTACAATAGGTGTTTTAAGCCTTA
>NW_017256479.1:68296-77892 GCF_001594055.1 Mycetomoellerius zeteki
AGACTGCGGAATAGAGAATGCGTCATTGAAGCAACCAATCAGCACTATTCCGAATAGCGCTGAATAGCGCTGATTGGTTGCTTCAATGACGCATTCTCCATTCCGCAGTCTTTTTCCGCACTGTGTGATTTCACCGTTAGGGTGCGTTCACACCTTGATGGAAAAGCAGAAAGCGGAAAAGCAGTGGCCAATCACAACTCGCGCTGGTAGTAAGTAGTACAAAAAGCCGAAATGTCGACTACCAGCGTGAATTCTGATTGGCTGCTGCTTTTTCGCTTTCTGCTTTTCCGTCAAGGTGTGAACGCGCCCTTAAGCCGTAAGAAATTGACCAATTACAGTCGAATCCTAGGAGAATAATCGACTTTGATTCGCCCATTTCTTATGGCTTAAGGCTTAAAACCTATTGTAGATCCGGGGTAATATGTTCAGCAGTGTTCAGCGGACTAAGAGAGCACGACCAATCATATTAAAGGACTTTAGATAATTGCAAAGCTACTTTCTTTCACGTTACATACATGATTGGCATACCCAATGGGTCTGTTTTTTATTCCTGCAACGGCAGTAATTAGACGGCTTTTTTCTCATTTTTTTCTTACAAAAACAGATCTATTATTCCACTTCCGGGAGCTTCTTGAACTTATATTGCATACAAAAATGTAGATACTAATTAACACATACTACTATAACTACAGTATTTTATACGCGATATTTTTCCAAGAATAAAAATGTGAGGAAATAATCAGGCCAAATAAAAAGTAATGATATGTTAATATTTATCCAGTAATAAAGACTCTTGAAGGGATGTTTTTTACATAAGAAATTAATTTATTTCAAGATTCCAAAAGACAATCGAATAAAAATGTAGAATTAGACATCGATCTTTTTCGATATATCGATCGATACACTTATTGACTTGTATCTCATTACTTCATATAGTTCATATTGTTATAGTTGTCGTTGCGTTTCATTGCTTTTGTTGAAACGGTTTTGAAGTATAAAGGAAAACACAGATATTTTTAACGAAAATTACGGTTTATAAGAATTTTTAAGGTTAAGGAAAGCGTTCGCGACGTTACTTAGCCACAATGTCGATCGGAGTTCCCATTAAAGTGCTTCACGAGGCCGAGGGCCATATCATAACCTGTGAAACGAATACCGGCGAGGTGTATCGCGGCAAATTGATAGAAGCCGAGGATAATATGAATTGTCAAATGCAGAATATTACAGTGACGTATCGGGATGGCCAAGTGGGACAGCTGGAGAATGTATACATTCGCGGCTCGAAAATTAGGTTTCTCATATTACCAGATATGCTGAAGAATGCACCTATGTTCAAACGACCTGGTGGCAAAGGATCAGGCACAGCCGGTAGAGGAAAGTCCGCAATATTACGAGCTCAAGGTTCGTGTATTTCTACAAACATTATTCAAATTAATAGACAAAGTTAAGATGACCCTACATAACTAATAATAATAATCAGTAATATTGAATTAGTGGCCTAGTTTACACCCAACGACCTGACTTGCACCCTGACCTAAAGGAGGTCTCGAACGGAGCGTTTACCTCATCTAGACCTATAATATTTTTGGATCTAATGTAGGTTGCATTTAGTCTCGCATGAGTGCTATCTGTTAATATTTCTTTATACTTTACGCCTTTAGGCCGTCTGCCTGCATTTACATGCGTTAAAGCTGATTAGGTCATGCGACCTAAAAGAGATCAGGGATCTTGAAAAAGATCCCTCACCTAAATGAAGTTACAGCTATTTATACTGTCATGATTTATTGTGTTTAAGTTAGAATATAGGTAGCGGCCTAAACGTAGGGTGTAAACTAGGCCAGTAACTGACAGTATGCATCAATATTTCAATATTTTTACAACCTTACACAATCTGTATTATTGACAATTATTTCTCTTTAGTTTTATGTACATTATCTGTTGCACTCCGACATACTATGACATGGATCCTAATAAAGCAATATTGATGCTCGAGAATCAAAATTCAGATCAGCTTCAGTATTCTATGTTAATCCATCAATATACACACATGATCAATAATATTGTTAGTATTTGTTAATATTGACAGTGTAGGATTACTTTATACTATATCCTGAAAAACATGGACATTTGTAAAAGAAAGCAGACTAATGTCGGTTTCCATTAATGCAGATGAATTTTAATCAGTTCAAATTTCTCTTCATCTTTCTAATTTTTGAAACTAGAAGAAAGTAAAGAGTAAATTGAACCAAGATTAAAGTTATTTTATATTAGTAGAAATGGACATAATTTGGGCCGTGTTCCAATATACACTTGTAATATCGAAAATCTGTAATATACGTAATGTCCATTCTACAATTGCCTGTGTCAGAGATTAAGATTGGATTGGAATTAATCAATCAAAAGAAAGAGAACTCAATTTCTAGTCTGATAAGCATAAGCAGTTGTAAGAATTGACCAATCATAGTCAAATAGAAGAATATTCGACTATAATTTATTAATTCTTACAACCACAGCTACATACAACTATGCTTACACAATTGCAAAATGGACTTAACATTTTAGACACAAATTTTAGATTTTTAGTATTGACAGTATCTTGATATTAAAACAAGCTCTTGGACTTAACAGAAAAAAGATTAGAAATAAAATTTTAACATCTGTTCTAGAGTCGAATTACATTAGAATAATTAAATAGAAAGTAATTAAGTTATAATATTCATCCAATTAGGAAACGATATTAATAGTTTTATGTATAATATTGAGTAATAAAAGATATCTAATAATGTATATAAAAAAATAAATATTTCTTGTTAGTTTAAATTCTCTTTAAGATAATATTTGAATACATTACATTTGTACACATTTGACAATTCTATGTAATAAAATGTTTTCAGCTCGTGGCAGAGGAAGAGGACAAAATCAAAGAGGCAAAGGTACTGGTTCGGCACCTTGGCTAAATCAACAGAATCAACCAGGTGGATCTCAACCTGGAAGAGGCAGGGGATAAATCTTGTGATAATAAACTTGATTTTAATTATAAATACAAATGTAAAATTTCATTCCTGTATTTTTGTATTTCTAAACAGTATGTTTCCGCATTCAAAATTGTAATCTATATTTTCAATGTGTGTGTGATTAATAATAAATCTAGTATTGTATTATGTGTTTGCTGTGCTTATAATTAAGAAATTTCTCCTTTGAAGCTAAATTAGAACCAGATGATCCTAATTCATTATCTGCCTTAATATAACTAAGAAGACATATCTTTAGATTTATGACTTATTTTATGACAAAATTTAATTTATTATCCAAATATAGATATGGAAATACTCCACCGAGAATATTGCAATATTCTAAATAAATAATATTTAAATATTTGATTTATATAACCTATAAAAATTCTAAAAAAATTAATTATAAATTTTGACGTAACAGTTCGAGAAACCATAAAATGGGTACTTGCCAAATAAAATATAGAAAATTATTTTTTATTATAGAAAAAGATAAAACCAAATTCATTATATTGTATATTGTAAGCAAATATAATTAAAAACAAAAATAAGTAATGACATGTAAAATAATAATGCCTAATTCAAATAACCGCGGCAACATGGCAGCAAATGGTGTCACGTTCTCATTTGCAGTTTAAATGTACGCACAAGAGCACACCCGAGTTTCTTCCACCATAGAATCTGCCGATCTGTGTCACTTGCACTTTTAAGGCCTTGCGCACAATGGAGGAAATATTAGGAACAGGAATAGATATTAAGATTTCAACCTATCAGAAACCGTGTATTCCGGTGTAACTGGTATCTGATAGGTTAAAATCTTAATATATATTCCTGTTCCTAATATTTCCTCTATTGTGCGCAGGGCCTAATTCATGATCGTACGGTCGACACAGGTTTTTTTTCGACATAACTAATCTTTAGTAGTCTAGTGCTAGTGTACATAACCTATCGTAAACATAATTACAATTATGTTTAAAAATTCTCAACCACAATTACTTAATGTAAATAGAAAACCCAGTCAACCGAAGAGGCGAAAAAAGATCACGCTTGTCTTCGACGAGGAGAAACGACGGTAATTATTGCGCAAAATCACATGTAGTTGACACATGTACTTACATATAGTTTGATACAGATTAATTTATATTTACCCAAAAATATAGAGAATTTTTAGGAGGATTTCGTAAGAGGAAGTTAGAACGAAAAAGAAAAGCCCAGGAGCAGTTACAGCAACAACTGAAAGAGGAGCGAAAGAAAATTAAACAAGAAGTGAGTCACATATTATTTTAAATGAGATATTTCTTGAAGAATTGGAGAAAGCATGATATTACTTTTTAGGCACGAGAACGTTATAAGAAATCATTATCGAACCAAGTTGTCCCAGAGCTGCAAGAATTATTATCTCAACAAGAATTTGATCTAGGTAGTCATACAGTTAGTATTTTGGAGTTGAACGTTGCAGACCTTACAGAAGGAAAAAAATGGATAGGTGAAAACCAAATTGTAAAAGAAAAGGAAGAAGAGCAGGAAAATGACAAAAGTTGTAACGACGATGACGAGATTGTGGGAATGTCATTGCAAGAGAAATGTAAGAATCAAGTGCAGCCAAAATCTAAATCCAACAGTCATGAGATAAAATCTGCAAAAGAATTAAAACAAGAAATAAAGAAAGCAGCGCTGAAACGCGTAAAAAAAAGTAAGGCATTTCAACAAAAGCAGAGACTAGAACGACAAAAAAATAAAAAACAAAGTAGACAAAAATTGCAGAAAACACAGGGGCTAGTAGACAAACGTGGCAAGAGGAGTAAAAAGAAATCCAAACGCTAGGAAATTGATAAATTTACTGCACAAATTTTAAATAAATATATTTTGTAATAAGTATTACATAAACATGCATTTATCACTTCTTTGTTTTTCCACCTTTTGAAGCAAAGGGACAAATATCCTTGTTGAGACATTCCGAACATTTAGGAAATCGTGGTAGACAAGTTTCTTGACCGAATCCTACGAGGAGATGATTTACTTCGCTCCACAAAGGTTTAGGAAGCCAATCCTCCAATTCATTTCTCGTTTGCTCCGGTGTTTTGGTTGGCTTTTTTACCCATCCTAATCTGTTGGATATTCTGTGAACATGTGTATCCACGCCGATACCAGATACTTCTCCCCAGGCAGTTCGCATGCATAGGTGAGCCATTTTAGGACCTACTCCTGGCAACTCGCACAACTCTTTTACTGTTTTCGGTATGTCACCACTATATTTATCTAGAAGGATCACTGACGTCTTTTTTATATACTCTACCTTTTTCTAAAAAGAAAATATTTTTAATACAAAAAAATCATTAACTGTAAACTTGATAGGAAATTCTAAAAATAAAAAAATATGTATATAATTACAAATAACTTAACAGTTCAACATATAAACAAAAATTAAAAATTACTAAAAAGAAAATAAATCTTGTAAATGGATAATAAATGGATTTTATAAATGTGACGAGAAGTTTAAGATAAGAAAAATATCTTGTAAATAAATAAGTATTGATCTTTACTTTCCAAAATCCAACTGGATATATAAGTTTGCCTAGAACATCGTCAGGGGTAGCTGCTATAATATTTGGTTTACAACCATAAGTGTTCAGACGCTGCATAGCAGCATGGGTGACTTGGTCCTTTGTTTGACTACTCAGCATCAGAGCTACTAGCGATTGATATCTAGACACTACGGGACTGGCGTCAGGATCTGTACACTTATGACAGCCCATTGTATCAACTGGGGCTGTCTCGCTCTTCCTCATTTCTTTAATATTTTCAAGAATAGTCTCCCAATTCGGCGGCATCCACTGTTTCTCATCTTTAACGTTCTTTGGGTCCAATTTGGGTTCCACATTCTCGTTCTTTATCTCACATTCTTCAGTTTTGATATCTTTTACATCTGTCGACAACTCTACATCTTCACTTTTTATTAGCGTCTCTTTGACGTTCGTTTCGTTCTCCACCATTTCATGCTTGATCTTAATCGGTATATGTTTCTTTGTGCTAGTCCTTTTCTCTTCGCCGACGAAGTAGGGTGACGTTTTCTCCGAGGAGTCCGCGTTAACGAGGGTTTTGCCCGAACGTAAAGTTCTTGCCGAGAGACCAGTCAGCTTCAACCGTTTACTCATTTTGTCGGAGGAGACACGTTACGGTGTCAACAGATCGAAATTGATTCCTGCAAGTAACAAGCAGAATGTTTATACCTGAACTGCGTCATTCGAAATTGACACAAGATCTATAACCATTCCCGCTCGTGCAGCTCGTATTGGACAGTTAAAGCTAAGGTTAGGTTAGAATGAAAACATTCTGATAGTTTTCTGCACTATTCTGCACTTGAAATGAGATAGATGCACAATAGACGTTGGAAACAAAAAGAGAGGATGGATGGAATGGACCAGAGTGGATAAGGAAAGTTATTTCACATTCTTCCAATATATTGCAGAATTAAAATATATCCTGTTTATTGTATGTATTTGCAACCAACGAAAATCGATTCATCACGAAACATTCCTGCAATATTATAGAAATATTGTTGTTGCGAAACAAAACGTCAACATAACCAAACAAAGGCGATATAACATCCCCAATCAATATAACATCAACGATATCAACTTCGAGGTTTGTAATATGTGATATTTAATGTGTATATTGAATTCATTATTTCAAAAAACATGATAAATTTGTAAAATGAATAATTGTAGCCAAGAAGCCTCGCTATTTTTTGAAATGCATACTTCAACTAATTTTACTCTACGCGGTGGTGATGCAGCATTCGCCAATAGGCAGCAGGCATTATTCGATCAGCTCTTGATTGCGGAAAACAAATGCAATAAACATGACAAACCGGAGACGGACAATACCGAGATGAGCGAACGAAGGAAAAGGCCAGCTCCAAGTGACGACCGGAGGCAGAAGAGAGAAACAAAGAGGTTTAGCGGCAAGGAGAGTATCTTTAAGCGTCCAGAAGGTCCGGCGCCACGCACGAATTTCAGAAATATTCCGGATTATCATAGAAATCCACACAAGTGGGTCAAGTATTCTCTGGATGATGTATCCAGCGAAGACATGACGGAGCACAGTAACACACAGGCTGCTATGTCATTCCTGCGAGAGTTGAAGGCTCGTAGGAAGAAAGAGGAAATTGACGAATGTGGGGAGGAGATGGACATTGAGATTTGCGAATCAAATTCTACAGAGACGCGATTTAAATTTAAGAAAAGAGCATCGTCGTCGCAGATCACATTTAAAAAACCACGAACAAGAGAAATAATGGAAAACATTGCAGAACCGGATGACAAGCCTATATTCAAAAGTAGTAAGATCATCTTACCAGAATATGTGATTGGACAGAAACCAAAGAAGACATGTAAACAGAATCGACCAGTCATTAAAGTCGACCGCTCGAAAGAACTTAGACTAGATCATTTACAAGAACCAGATGAAGAGGAAGATGATTGAGACTAATGACAGTCTATAAAATTATATTATTGTATACAAATGTAAAGAAACTCTACTAGTAATTATGGATATTCGCTTGAAAATAAAGAATTCATGAGCATTTATAAAGGCCCTTACACTAATTACATAGAAAATTGGATTCCGATGAAATTAATCAATTTTTACATAATATTGTAGGGGAATATAAAGAGAACCGCAGGCCATAAAGCCATTTAAAAATATACATAGACGACCGGAATAATTATGACAACGATGGAGCGTCGGTATAGCACACTGAGTGATAGATTTGTAAACGAGTTCAAGTTTCGATAGACTTCATTAATTTTTTCGTCGACCCTTACAATATTACTTATAATGCGACGAACAAAAGATATTACAGACAAGACTCAATAATAGATAGTTTTGGAGCTACGGTGGATCAAAGGTATAAAACTTGTGCTCAGTGAGAACCTTTTATATAATAATTCAAAAAGTGTTCATTATTGGACGTTGTGTTTATAGACTTATTCTTTTTAACTAAACTCTTACATATAATTTATCCTTCCTCTTTTTTTCATGTTGGAGAGAAGAAAGAGAAAAGAGATAAACTGTGTAAGAAGTTCAGCTAAAAGAACAGATAAATGTCTATTTCTACCAATGTAGATTGACTTTAGTCTTGGTTCAATTTCATTTTTTTCTAGTTCTTAAAACTAGGAAAAGATGAAAGGTAAGTTGAACCCTGAGATTAAAATTAAAATTAATCTACATTGGTGGAAATGAGCATTAATGATATTTTTTGGGTAAATGTTCAGTATAGCGTTCCCACCTTCGATTTTCCTGTAATTTTGTAAATTTGTGTATTTTTATGTATGGAATATATTTCGAGAAGGAAAATTGTCGGACAAGTCTTGTTTTTTTTTTAATTTAATTTCAAAGTTTTTTAATGTCGATAAGTTGGAAAATGATAATTTAATAATATTTTATAATTGCGCATACTCATTAATGTTGCCATTTATTAATTAAATATTTTTTTAACCTATTTTATTACATATAAAGTTACACAAATTTTTAGTGTTAACAAGTAAAAGACAAAGTTTAATATTTTTTGCTTTAATTAATTAGAAGCCCCAATTTTCTTATACAATTTATATTATAGGTAGAGAATAGTTCGTGATCTAAAATTTAGTATTATATGTTGTCTGCTTTAATTAATTAAAAACACAAATTTTCTTATATAACTTAAATTACAGCAGAGAATAATTCATGATCTAAAATGTGTCTATATATCTACATATTTTCTGCCTTAATTAATTAAAAATACGATATTTCTTATATAACTTAAATTACAGCGGAAAGTTTATGATTCAAAATTTATACTTTTTTAATGTCGATTCTTTTTATGTGGATTGCAATTTAAATCTAACATTTCTTTAAAGTACTTAATTTATAACTGAACTCAACTAAATTGATATTAATTGATATTTAATTAATAAATAACAACATTAATGAACTTACGCAATTGTAAATAACATTAATGAGCATGCGCAGTTGTAAATTATTATTAGGTATCATTTTCCAACTTACCGACATCAAAAACTTTGAAATTAAATAAAAAAAACGAAACTTGTCCGACAATTTTCCTTCTCGGAATACATTCTACATATAAAAATACACAAAATTTTTTATAGGAAAATCGAAGGTGGGGGCCATATACTGAACATTTACCCAATTCTATCATTTCCTATCATTCTCATTACAACATAAAAGATCAAATAATAACTTCTACATCAAACATAAGTGAGATGCTTTCTATATTACCACCGACGAGATATTATTAAAGACCGACATCCTTATGGAAGTTCGCGTCCTTGTTAATATTGAAGTTATTAAGAGTAAAAAAAACTGATAATATTGTACTAATTTTATGATTTATTAGTTTAGTAGACGTGTTTATCGGTGTACGTGCATTTAAAACTCAATAACTCGAGTTTTCTTTAAAATTGCGATTTCAGTGTTATCGTCAAAGTTCGATTATCAACAGAGATAATAACTGCAGAGAAAAAAATTGTAATTTTTCGGCAATATATAGGATATTATAGCTTTACAAATATGCATATTTAT